>NC_059365.1:3937500-4125000 GCF_019703515.2 Myxocyprinus asiaticus | reverse complement strand
CTGTACGAAAAAGACACAAGATAGCTCGCAAGCCACTAATTACTAGTATATTTCTAACCAGTGGCTTGTGTGTGAGCTGTCTGGGGGAAAACATTTTTTTTTGGTGGGCTTAATGAGCCTAAATTGAGTTAAGATTAATATGTTGAGTTTAATTTGGGGGGCCATTACACTGGGATAACATGGATTATCAGGTTTTGCCAGTTTTGAGTGAATGCTGTCATTAAAGAAATCCATGTAGAAATGAAGTTCATATTACTTTTAACTCAAACGGTTATGCTATATCCTTTAAAAAAAAAAAGTAAAAAAAAAAAAAAAGTTTTTTTATTAAATTATAAAAATGCAAAATAGAAGTATTTTCACTAGTGGTCTCGGACTTTTGGACCCCTCTATATATGCATCTCCAGAACATTGTTCAAAGAGGTGTATATATTAATCAGTGGCGGTTCTAGCTTGTATGGCGCCCTGGGCGAAACCCGCTTCAACACGCCCCCAAAGTTGGGGTGGGGTTGTGGGGGGTGGTGGGGATTGTATAAAAGTTGTTGGGGGGGTGGTTAAATGGCGCACGCTTCAACATGTCCGCTTCAGCACACCCCCAAAATTGTTGACCGGGGGGTGCGTCTGTGTGGGTCCCTCCTGCCACACCCCCGCAAGATACCGCCCTGGGCACATGTCGACCATCCCTAAATCCGCTACTGATATTAATGAAGAAAGGTCGATGTTTTGCAGCATACTGTATATGTTCTGTAATTTCATTAAAATGTTATGTGATACCACTTTTATCATGAAATGCATGATAATGTTTACATTTTGAATTGTGTTTGCAGTGTCATGAAAGTTCTTTGGAAACAGACACACATAAATACACACACAGTAATGCAAAGTGATTGACATGCAAGACCTGAATTGTCAGTCTAATTAAATAAAACGCCTTCCTTTTAAGATGATATGTGATTAAACAGATGATGAAGCACACGATGAAAGAGCGAGAGAGCCCAACTAAAGACAATATTAGAGGAGTTTCATATGAAAATGTAGAAATATAATGGTATCGGTTTGTTCTATCTTAAAGGATAAGTTCACCAAAATGAAAATTCAGTCATTGTTTATTCACCGAAATCTAATGTATTATATATAATGGCCGTTGAACTCCTGTGCGCATTCATGAGACAGACTGCATGCGAGCTTTAGAGCTCCTTGCACGAGAGCAGCATTTACTGTTACTTCAACAGGACCACCATGTTTTGTCAGTTCTGTTCTCCGGTTTGTGTGCAGCTATGTTGTGTTTTCTGTTGTTAATATCACTGATGGTCCTGTCAAAGTGAAACAAAATGAGTTTTCACTTGAACGGCCCACCTTGTGAGAGGCTGCAGCACTCTGCTCTCGTCATTGAAGATTGAGATTTTTTTCTAAATAATACATTCGATTTCGGTTTGTTTCTCACCAAACCTCATCATATTCCTTCAGAACAAGACATGAGTCGCATACAATAATTTAATACACTCCTGAATTATACTTTTGTGTCCTTTTTGAAGCTTAAAGAGGTGGTCACCATAAACTGCCATTGTATGACATCACTGAGCACAACATTTTTTCACAATTTCTCCCTTTGTGTTAAGAAAAAGAAAGAAAGTCAAATAGGGTTATAACAACACAGGGGTGAGTAAACAATGACTGAATTTTCATTTTTGTGTGAACTAATCCTTTAAGGCAAAGATTGGAAGAGGCTCATATAACATGCTGAATATGAAAGGTCTTTGTAAACTGCTCATGCATGGCCATAAAGGAAGGGAGAATAGGGACAACTTATAAAACTTGGTGGAAATGGTGATGTACTGTATATGTATACACACACAGTTACATACTCACAGACTGTCAAGTAAAAATCTCCTCCTTTTATTTATTTTCAAACGGTGAGTCTAATGTAGTCCATTAAGGACATGTGCCGGTCATATCTCACCCCAAAAGAAAATGAAAGCATAAAGAAAATGAAGCCTATTTTTAGGACCTTTAAGATTTTTTTTTTTTTTTTTGCATTGTAATTTTATGATTTTCATGACAATGGTCAATCAAAAATTATATATTATTTAAAATGTAGTAATTATTGCATACATCATGGTATTGTTTGTTGATGGCATTACATTACATGTAGTTTTACACTGTAATACAGTGCAAAATACTGTATTACATTAATGAGAATTGAATGAAAATCATCGAGAATAATGAGAATTACAATCAATCAATCAATAAATAATAATAATTAAAAAGTAAATGTCAAATACTTTATGGTAATTATAATTTGGGATGATATTTGTTGAATTGTCATGAAAATAATTTCACAATGCAAAAACTTTTTTATTTTTATTTTTTTTTTAATTTTTTGCAACTGAACTCCAGCTACTAATACTTAAAATGAATCGCAAGATGTTATAGAAAAAAACAAAAACAAATTAAATACTGTATGATACTTATTACTAGAGGTCGACCGATAGTGGATTTTGCCGATACCGATAACTAAGGTGGTGGAAAAGAAGGCCTATAGTTTTTAAAATTGATTCATAGAATTTAACAACATTTTCTTAGACGGCACAGACATAGAGGCCAAAGTACAAAATGAATAAAATCCCAGATGTAGTTTATTTTTCATCCGAAATCCCAAAATTGATTTTTAACACTAAACAAGCCTGAAACACACTCTTATTTTTAAATGACAGAGACTTGGCTCGGTTACAATGCTCTTTTTTTTTTTTTTTTTGTATTTATCAAATTAAGCTTTTTATATCCTATATATTATTATTATTATTCACAAAATATTAAGTTGGAGACACAATATATGTGCTGACAAGGGACATTTCCATATAGTTGCATTTTTCTTTGCCTGTCCTCGGTTCAATTTAAAAAAACATAATTATCAGAGGAACATGGAGCAATTAAAAAAACAATCGGCAACTATCGACAGACTTTTGCCAATAACCGTTGCAAAAAGCAACTATCTGTACGGATTAATCGGTAAAAAAAAAAAAAAAAGCATGATTCTACCTCTACTTAATACCACTGACAAGTTTTATTTGACTATTAATGAGACTTGACTGACCTTCCAAAGTCTGAAGTTCTTCAGTGTATTGAGAATTATCGAGGGAAATATCAAACAACACATTGACTTTGACACAAGAAACTTAATTTGAAGTCATACTTCAACACATTCATCTCATACTGATGTCATTTTCTCCAGAGTACCAGACAGCTGCTGTAAATTACCTTTAAGTCTCTGGTGGTATAAAAATGGAGTTTTCAGGCAGAATTCATTATGCCGCTGGACTCTGTGGACATGAATTATGCAACATTTAAGCAACACTCTTTTCTGGCGATAACAGCTTGGCACAACGCTGTAAGACCTTTTCGCCCCAATGTCTTGTACCTCACTTTGGTTATGTGCACGATTCCAGGCATTGAGATTCAGAATACATTAAACCTGTTTGCCTGGCAGAAATATGAATTATATATAGCTCTGGTACTGATATGGACAGTTTGGAAGACATATAGTTGGAATTTACCTTCGATTTCTACACTCAAGCATCTGCTGGTTTTGGTAGAATGCAAAGTGAATATGAATTTCCAGTGAGCTATTAAATCTGTCTTCCTCTTTTCCTTCTATATTATATTTGCTTTATTACTTCCTTCCATATTTCTGTAACAAGTTTCGTTGTTGGATGGGAAGGAGGAAGCTGCGACCGGGTGCACACTCCAACGAACTTTAATGCTAAACTTAAACACAATACATGCACTGCTTCCAGCAGTCACGTTTACACACATGGACACACACACCACACAGCTCTGTGCGCCTCTCTCTCCCCGTCTGCTGCTGTTTCCTCTCCTTAAATACTCCCATCGCTCCTCACTAGAATGCGAGACTGGTGTGGCACACAGGTGGAACTCGTTCACCACTTAACTTCCCAGCCTCGCTCTGCCCAGATGCCGCTCGGCCCCACTCTGCTCGCCACAATTTCATTTCCTTCCTTCCTCATTTTCTGAAACAGCATACTTTTCTGTAAAGCCTCTTTGAAAAGATATGCGTAGTAAAAAAGTGCTTTAACAATTAAAAATGACTTCAATTGACCTTCCTTGCTCCCTTCCTCCCTTCAGTGTTTTATTTACTTCATTCCTTTCTTCATCCTTTCCTTCTATATTTTATTTCCTTCCCTCTTTCTGTGTTTTATTTAACTAATTCCTTCTTTCCTCCTTTCCTTCTATATTTTATTTCCTTCCCTCTTTCTGTGTTTTAACTAATTCCTTCTTTCCTCCTTTCCTTCTATATTTTATTTCCTTCCTTCCGTTTTATTTTCTTCATTCCTTTCTTCCTCCTTTCCTTCCTTCCTTCTTCCTTCCTTCCTTCCCTGTTTTATTTCCTTCATTCCTTTCTTCATCCTTTCCTTCTATATTTTATTTCCTTCCTTCCTTCTTCCTTCCTACTTCCTTCCTCCTTTCCTTCCTTCCTTCTTCCTTCCTTCCTCCCTTCAGTGTTTTATTTACTTCATTCCTTTCTTCATCCTTTCCTTCTATATTTTATTTCCTTCCCTCTTTTTGTGTTTTCTTTAATTAATTCCTTCTTTCCTCCTTTCCTTCTATATTTTATTTCCTTCCTTCCGTTTTATTTTCTTCATTCCTTCCTTCCTCCTTTCCTTCCTTCCTTCTTCCTTCCTTCCTTCCTTCCCTGTTTTATTTCCTTCATTCCTTTCTTCATCCTTTCCTTCTATATTTTATTTCCTTCCCTCTTTTTGTGTTTTCTTTAATTAATTCCTTCTTTCCTCCTTTCCTTCTATATTTTATTTCCTTCCTTCCGTTTTATTTTCTTCATTCCTTCCTTCCTCCTTTCCTTCCTTCCTTCCCTGTTTTATTTCCTTCATTCCTTTCTTCATCCTTTCCTTCTATATTTTATTTCCTTCATTCCTTCTTCCTTCCTTCTTCCTTCCTTCTTTCCTTCCTTCCTTCAGTGTTTTATTTATTTCATTCCTTTCTCATCCTTTCCTTCTATATTTTATTTCCTTCCTTCCATTTTATTTCCTTCCTTCCTTCCTTCCTTCCTTCCTTCCTTCGCTGTTTTATTTCCTTCATTCCTTTCTTCATTCTTTCCTTCTATATTTTATTTCCTTCCGTTTTATTTTCTTCATTCCTTCCTCTTTCTATGTTTTACTTAATTCCTTGCCTTTGTGCCTTATTTCATTCCCTTCTTCTTCATTTCCTTCTATATGTTATTCCCTTCTTTCCTTGCTTCTATTATATTTCCTTCATTCCTTCCTTCGTCCTTTCCTTCTATATTTAATTATTTCCTTCCATTTTATTTCCTGTCCTCCTTCCCTCCTTCCTGCCGGTCTGTCAGCTTTCTTGTTCTGTTTTTCGAACAGAAATGTACGTTGAGAAATATCTGAACACATCTGGAGTCCACATCTGGACACAATCAGCCCCTCTGATCATCCTTTTCAGTTTTTAAATAGATCAAAAACAATAAATAAACACAGCCAAGTGTCTCATTATTTAAATACACTTTATTCAGGTAAGAGAATATAACATATCTGACAAAATATGTATACCTGAGAGATGACAGCGACCTTTATTACATTCTTGATTGTTTCTTTTTTGTTTGAGCAGAAATAAGCTACTCAGTACATGGCTAATATGGATCACAGCAAAAAATAAATATAGGTTTTTATAAATACAGGTTTCATTTTCCTACTTTATTCATGTGTTTGACGAATAATTGAGACCAAAAGGTGGATAAAACAAACTGAAATTACTGAAAAAGATCGCTATGTACTCGTATGCTCAGAGAAGTCTTTAAAAATTCTTGTTGTTTATCTTGTTCAGATTGAACTCTTCAACAGGACCAAACGAGGTCCAGATGTTATACTGCACAAACTCTAAATATGGCTGAAAATGAACGCCTTTCATTAAGGCATCACAGTGCTCGCCAGAAACCCAAGTCCTCTACTGTACCTCCAGGGCTAATTCAAATAAAACTTGACTTTCAAATCATACACTTCAACAAAAGCCAAAGAACATAACATTCTTATTCCTGTGTTCTGGTGCACAGAACTGTTGAGTGGCATATCCATAGATGAGCTGTGGACTGATTCAGCACTTTCCATGAATAGGGATCAAAAAAGAGCTTGAAAACTCTTAAAAACGAAGAGTCGTTTATTTTTATTTTATTTTATATGAGGTTTACAATTTTTACAACCCTGTTGATATGAATAATAAAAAAAACTGCATTGTTAACTGAACTGAGAAACACTTGAAGTTAACATGACACTGCTTTAATTTAATATATTTATTCATATTTTCTTTTTAATACGAATTTTTTTTAAAATGAAGCAAAAAGAAGTGTGCTCAATAGCATACTATCCATTTTGCATAAGCTATACAATTTATTTTAATAATAATAAATAGAATAAAAAAAAAAAAAAAATATATATATATATATATATATATATATATATATATATATATATATATATAAAACGTAATAAAAGATTTTGCTCAGCAAGAACAAAAAATGGAGGGAAAATTGGTAAAAAATAGGGTTGCAAATTTAGTCTAAATTATCACTCAGCAGGGGCAAGGGGCACGTTGGTTTATAGTTACTGATAAACGTATATTTCCCATAAATTAAAGGAAAACATTAGTTTGATCAATTCTTCTTAAAATAACATGGGTAACAGTGCCTTTGTGCCTGTTTTAAAAATAAGTAATGGGACACAATTGTCTAGCGCTTGTTCATGGAAAGTGCCTCCCACTCTAATAGTTCTGATTATTTGGCGCCATCCTCCAAGCATGTTGCATCTGTGTTTTGACAGACATCACAGAAAATTCAGCTTGATGGTACCTGCATCTTATCAACACGCTCTGCAGCGTTTTCAAACAAACTGATTGAAGACAGAATCGTTGATTGTTGACTGCACTTGGAGTTCTATCTCAGCCAATGTTCAAATACTGCATGTGCTCTTTGAAAAGTTCAAACTGTTTTTTGTGGCCATACATAGTACTTAATTGGCAGAAGAACAGTCAAGATAAGATTTATTTACACTGCTTTGCTATGCTAAGGCAAACATCACAATTAGCCTACTATTGCTCATATTTAAGGATTTCAACAAACCCCTAAAACTTTGGCGTGCAACTCTTAAGCATCATTTGTGCTTTAGACATGAATGATACCTCAATTTGTGCAGCTTGTTGAGAAGAGATGTGCTATTTCTTTTCAAAGCAATTGTAATTATAATTTTACCATACAAAATGCCATAGACTTAAATTTAAAACCTGAGCCAAAATATCATAGAGACTTGATGGTGTGCCATTTGCCCTGAACAAGTAAGAAACCACAAGAACACAATAGCAACCTTATCACAATACCCTAGCAACCCCATTTCAATACCCTAGCAACCACATCACAATACCCTAGCAACCCCATTGCAATACCCTAGCAACCCCACGAACACCCTAGCAACAACATTGCAATAACCTAACAACCACCCAGAACACCCGTAGTAACCAAAAATCACATTGCAATACCCTAGCAACAACCAAGAACACCCTAGCAACAACATTTCAATATCCTAGCAACCACCCAGAACACTTGTTACAATCAGCAATCACATTGCAATACCCTAGCAACTACCCAGAACACTAGTTACAATCAGCAATCACATTGCAATACCCTAGCAATCACATAGCAACAGTCTAGCAACCACACAGAACACCCTAGCAACCACATTGCAATATCCTAGCAACCACATTGCAAAACCCTAGCAACCACATCAAAATTCCATAGCAACCCCCAAGAACATCCTAGCAACAATATTGCAATACCCTAGCAACCACATCAAAATTCCCTAGCAACCCCCAAGAACATCCTAGCAACAACATTGCAGTACACTAGCAACCACACCATAACAGTCTAGCATCCACTCAGAACACCCTAGCAACCACATCGCAATACTCTAGCAACCATATAGTAACACCTTTGTAACCACCCAGAACACCATAGCAACCACACCGCAATACTCTAGCAACCACCAAGAAAACCCTATCAGCCAGCCAGAACACCCTAGCCACCACCTTTTTTCTCTTGCAACCATACAGCAACAAATATACAACCACTTACCACCATAGCAACCACATAGAAATGCCCTAATAACCACCCAGAACATGCTAGCAATTACATAGCAAAACCCTAACAACCACCCAGAACACCCTAGGGACCATATAGCAACACTCTAGAAACTACATTGCAATACCCTAGCAACCACCCAGAACACCCTTGCAACCATATAGCAGCACCCTAGAAACCACCCAGAACTCTCTTGCAACCATACAGCAACACATTTACAACCACCCAACACCATAGCAACCACAAAGCAATGCCCTAGCAACCACCCAGAACATGCTAGCAACTACATCAGAAAAACCCTAACAACCTCCCAGAACACCCTAGCAACCACTCAGAACATTACAGCATAATGGCAGCAACTTTTGCACAGAAAAGCACCAACAACAAAATATCTAAATCTACTGTGAGAAAAACTTCTAGAAGAAACAATGACTTTCTGTTCAGATTTCCAGGGGAGGCACGTACCAATAAAATGTTTACCTTGGTTTCACGGTATATCTCCTTGGATAAAAGCGTCTGCCAAAATGTCTTACATGTAGAATTGGACTTTGATGTATCATACATTCAGACAAGCATTAACAAATGGACATTCTTATACAGTATTCCCGTAATCGTTCCCGTCTCTAATAGTGACATTTTGTATGATAGTTGTTTTATTATGGAACACCATGAGATATAGTTCTGTACTTAAGTGCTCTCTAGACAGGCAAAAAGACCAATGACAAATATGGATTTATCTCATATGGTGTGTGTGTAGAATACAAACAAAGGCTTGCCAGTGCGCTTGCCAAAATGAATCCGTAACTTTTTCGTAAATTATCTGTTTTCACCTGCTCGTCATAACACGTACACATAATCGTTTTTTAGGGATGTGCGTAGGCATACCTAATCCAGCCTGAGGGTAGAGATGGAGATGAACGCCGCTGTAAACGATGACGCACAACAGATGGAGTTTTGCAGCAGGATCTTGTGAGGTGACATGATCGCAGCTGAGAGTGGCCCAACCTGTCATCTGCATTCTAATCTGAGCGTCTCTCACTAACGCTCCTACTCTATGCATCAGGGACTTTGGTAGTAGCCAAAATTGCTACAAAACTGAACGTGGAAGGAATCTACAGGACAGAAATTTTTCTCTACACTGGATTGGACAAGGGTCAAAAAAAGGTTACATGTAGGGTTAGTTCGACCATCAACTCTATGCTCTAACCACCCATAAAGACAGTCCTGTTTGATAAGACACACATTAAGCATGTTCTGATAAAAGGGTCTTAGACTACAGTCCCCTGTTTTAATTAGCATTCATCTCCAAAATGAGTCTTGCAGGGAAGGGCAGACAGCCTGATTCATTTATACTACAGACGGAACAAGAGCAGCCGATGGCAAGATTTAAGGGTTGTGTTGAGAGCAGGCAGCACCTCATCACCCGCAGACTCCCTCTGAAGGCCGGAACTTTAATTAAAAACAAGTCAATTGAGCTCTGAATGGGGTTTACAGTGCCATTGCATTACAGGGTCATATTTTAACAGAGGGAGCCATCGGCTCACTCTCCCTCCAGTCAAACAAATGCTTCACACTGGAAGACAGGAGAGAATGTGGTACAGCAAATGAGCCTGAAAAAACTTACTATACTATGTTCATTTAACTGGCTTGGTTTCAATTCCATAAAATAACGTGGCTTATTAAAACAAACAAAGAAAAAGCAAACCTCCTAGTAAATGGAAGTGTATGCATTAGTTCTACTGGTAAAGACAACATTACAATCAATGTTTCACTGATTATTCATAATGAGCCGACAATGTGTAAGGTCATGAAAACTTTTTAAACGGTTTTCCTTTAGCAGGTTAACACCTTTAACGTTCTTAAGCCCAAAGTATACTTCGGTCAGACTTTTATACTTTGTACAGGATGTGTGATGCAAATTTTGTCATCAGCAGAGTGCTCGAGCACTGAACGTGCACAGACTGATTTTTCTAACCACGCGATTTTGGAACGGTCAGGATGCGTATGCGCCTGTAAATTATTTTTCACTTACATCTGAGCCGTTGCTGTCACAAAGAAGTGCTAGAAAGAAGATGCAATCACCGGTAAACAACAGGAGACGAATACGGAAACAACAATAGTACACATGTCAGAGAAGGTCTGGAGAAACCTGCATTTGTATAACTCAAGTCTGAAGGAATATAAAGACATCTTTATGGGTCTAAACTTCTGAAGATAAATAGTCCAGTATCTCATAGCAGTCAGTCATAGCGCACATGCGCCAACCGCCTGTGTATGCACAGTCACAAGAAGTATAGTTTGACAGGCTTGCGTTTGACTGTATGTTCAACTTTATATTTCTTCAGACTGGGGTTGTACAAATGCAGGTATCTCCTGACCTCCTCACACACGCGTTCTTGACATGCACATCCACTGTTATTGTTTTATATTCGTCTCCTGTTGTTTACTGGTGATTACATCTTCTTCTAGTGCTTCTTCATGACAGCAACGGCTCAAATGTGAGCGTTGGCACCTTGTGATCCCACTTATCAGTGCAAATAATTTATAGGCGCTACCGGCGTATCCAATGTGTGCAAGTGTTGTGCGCATGCCTGTTTACAGTTTGCCGTTAAAAGCAGATAACCCGATGATTTCAAGTTTCATGTAAAAGCGGTATTCTTGTGTTGTTGGATAGTTTGAATAAGCAGATTTTTGGTTGTTTCCGGTGTATTTGCATTCACTAATACTGTATATATATATATATATATATATATATATATATATATATATATATATATATATATATATACATACAGTGCATTCAGTAAGTATTCAGACCCCTTCATTTATTTCACATTTTGTTATGTTGCAGCCTTATGATAAAATGCTTTATAATATTTTGTTCACATCAATCTACACTCCATACCCCATAATGACAAAGCAAAAACCAGATTTTTGAAAACTACGAATTTATTAAAAAGACAAAACTGAAATATCACAATGAAATAAGTATTGAAATCAGACCCTTAACTCAGTAATTAGTTGAAGCGCCTTTACAGCCTCAAGTCTTTTTGGGTATGATGCGACAAGCTTTGCACACCTGGATTTGGGGATTTTCTGGCATTCTTCTCTGCAGATCCTCTCAAGCTTTGTCAGGTTGGATGGGGACTGTCGGTGGACAGCCATTTTCAGGTCTCTCCAGAGATGTCCGATTGGGTTCAAGTCCGGGCTCTGGCTGGGTCACTCAAGGACATTCACAGAGTTGTCCCTATGCCACTCTTGCATTGTCTTGGCTGTGAGCTTAGGGCCATTGTCCTGTTGGACGGTGAACCTTTGGCCCAGTCTGAGGTCCTGAGTGCTCTGGACCAGGATTTCATTAAGAACATCTCTGTATTTTGCTGCATTCAGCTTCCCTTCAACCCTGACCAGTCCCCCAGTCCCTGCCACTGAAAAACACCCCCACAGCCTGATGCTGCCACCACCACGCTTCACTGACGCTTGGAATTGAGGCCAAACAGTTCAATCTTCATTTCATCAGACCAGAGAATCTTGTTTCTCACAGTCTGAGAGTCCTTTAAGTGCTTTTTTTTATGTGTCTTGCACTGAGGAGAGGCTTCTGTCTGGTCACTCTGCCATCAAGCCCAGATTGGTGGAGTGTTGCAGTGATGGTTGTCCTTCTGCAAGTTTCTCCCATCTTCACACATGATCTCTGGAGCTTAACCAGAGTAACCATCGGGTTCTTGGTCACCTCTCTTACCAAGGCCCTTCTCTGCTCAGTTTGGCTGGATGGTTAGCTCCAGGAAGAGTCCTGGTTGTTCCAAACTTCTTCCATTTAAGAATTATAGAGGCCACTGTGCTCTTGGGAACCTTCAATGCAGCCGAAATTTTTTTGTATGCTTTCCCAGATCTGTGCCTCAACACAATTCTGTCTCTGAGCTCATGTCTTGGTTTTTGCTCTGATATGTATATTCAGCTGTGAGACCTTAAATAGACAGGTGTGTGTCTTTCCAAAATGAATTTTCCACAGGTGCACTCCAAACAAAATGTAGAAACATTTCAAAGATGATCCAGGGAAATGGGATGCACCTGAACTAAATTTCAAGTGTCATAGCAAAGGATCTGAGACTTGAGGCTGTAATCGCTGCCAAAGGCGCTTCAACTAAGTACTGAGTTAAGGGTCTGAATACTTATTTCAGTGTGATATTTAAGTTTTTTCTTTATCAAAGTTATCAAAAATCTGGTTTTTGCTTTGTCATTATGGGGTATGGAGTGTAGATTGATGTCAAAATAAAATATATATATCAAAAGGCTGCAACATAACAAAATGTGAAAAAGATGAAGGGGTCTGAATACTTTATGAATGCACTATATATATATATATATATATATATATATATATATATATATATATATATATATATATACTGTATAATTCAATATAAATTAAATTGCATGTCTAAATAATATTGGACCTGACAACAAACCCAGGGGTTGTTTACATATAGAAATCTTAAAGAGACAGCAGCAAAACAGCCTAGACTTAAATGAAATGTTCTGTGTTTAATACAATTGTAAGCTCAGTTGACAGCATTTGTGGCATTATGTTAAATTTCGAATTGCACCTCCTTTACTTTAAAAACAAAAAAGCAAAAATCTGTGTTACAGTAAGGCACTTACAATGGAAGTGAATAGGGCCAATCTGTAAATGTTAAAATACTCACTGTTTCAAAAGTATAGCTACAAGACGTAACAAAATACACTATATTGCCAAAAGTATTCGCTCACCCATCCAAATAATTTAATTCAGGTGTTTCAATCACTTCCATGGCCACAGGTGTATAAAATGAAGCACCTAGGCATGCAGACTGCTTCTACAAACATTTGTGAAAGAATGGGCCGCTCTCAGGAGCTCAGTGAATTCCAGCGTGGTACTGTGATAGGATGCCACCTGTGCAACAAGTCCAGTCTTGAAATTTCCTCGCTACTAAATATTCCACAGTCAACTGTCAGTGGTATTATAACAAAGTGGAAGCGATTGGGAATGACAGCAACTCGACAGAGCGGGGTCAGCAGATGCTGAGGCGCATAGTGCACAGAGGTCGCCAACTTTCTGCAGAGTCAATCGCTACAGACCTTCAAAGTTCATGTGGCCTTCAGATTAGCTCAAGAACAGTGCGTAGAGAGCTTCATGGAATGGGTTTCCATGGCCGAGCAGCTGCATCCAAGCCATACATCACCTATTGCAATGCAAAGCGTCGGATGCAGTGGTGTAAAGCACGCCACCACTGGACTCTAGAGCAGTGGAGACGCATTCTCTGGAGTGACGAATAATGCTTCTCCATCTGGGAATCCGATGGACGAGTCTGGGTTTGGCGGTTGCCAGGAGAACGGTACTTGTCTGACTGCATTGTGCCAACTGTGAAGTTTGGTGGAGGGGGATTATGGTGTGGGGTTGTTTTTCAGGAGCTGGGCTTGGCCCCTTAGTTCCAGTGAAAGGAACTCTGAATGCTTCAGCATACCAAGAGATTTTGGACAATTCCATGCTCCCAACTTTGTGGGAACAGTTTGGGGATGGCCCCTTCCTGTTCCAACATGACTGCGCACCAGTGCACAAAGCAAGGTCCATAAAGACATGGATGAGCGAGTTTGGTGTGGAAGAACTTGACTGGCCTGCACAGAGTCCTGACCTCAACCCGATAGAGCACCTTTGGGATGAATTAGAGCGAAGACTGCGAGCCAGGCCTTCTCGTCCAACATCAGTGTCTGACCTCACAAATGCGCTTCTGGAAGAATGGTCAAAAATTCCCATAAACACACTCCTAAACTTTGTGGAAAGCCTTCCCAGAAGAGTTGAAGCTGTTATAGCTGCAAAGGGTGGGCCGACATCATATTAAACCCTATGGATTAAGAATGGGATGTCACTTAAGTTCATACGCGTCTAAAGGCAGATGAGCGAATACTTTTGGCAATATAGTGTATGTGTGTTAACATGATTTTAGTGTGATAAAATCACTTAATAACCTTTTCTTTAAGTTATATCCAATATCCAATCGTTGCCATTATGACGTAATACCATAAACTTTACAGCTCAAATAATACACAACTTTCTACAGAGGAATTAATGTAGGTGCTTTTAAAATTTAGGGAAGTCCCGATGCCATTTTTTTTTTTTTTTTTTTTTTTTTGAGAACGAGTACAAGTACCGATACTTCCTTTTTTCTTTTGTAATGTTTATGTTTTCAAATACAATACTGTGTAAAATTTCACAGAATTTTTTTTTTTATAAAAATAATCACTACAAACAAAACCAAGAGAGCTGACCTGCTGACTATTGGTTTCAGCAACTGTAACTCAAATTGAAAGATGTAAAGTCTATCTATCAATATGGATTATTTTGCAAATTTAAGGGGAAGATTGTTTTTCATGAACAGAAGCATCTCTGCATGTTGACGTATATGACCCTATGAAATCCATTTTTTTTTTTTTTATGTTTACACAAATTCCATATTCAACAGTTTAATTACATTTTATCATTAAAGGGTGTCTAAATAAACAAATTCAATAAAACTTTAATTAAATGAAAATAGAACAATTACCAGTCATTTTTAGCATAACATTGCATTATTTTTATCATATGAAGAGCTTTTATACAGATCCTCAAAATTCAACATTGAAGTTATTTTTGTCAAAGTGCTGCACAAGCATCACAGAGCAGGCGCAGCTCGTCTATATGGGCAGGTAGGGCAGAGCCCCACCTAAATATTCATCCACTTGAAAACATATATCCATACTATAAACTGCCAATAATATAAATTGTTTGCCCGTAAATGTGTTCAAAATGCTGATATATAGTTAAAAGCAGACCAAGTATAAGTTTTGATCCTATTTCTAAGTCGTAAAGTAACTGGAAGCTCCGTTACACACTGTTTGATATACAGTAGATATTCAACCATGTGTGGCAGAGAGTCTGATGCCCTCCTGAACTCCACAGCGCCCCTCAGTTTTACCAATGGAAATCTGTGGTCAAATATGGTACTGCAACGAGTCCTCATAGAGACATGTTGGGGCAGAAATTAATCTGCCCATATATAGTGCCAAACCAAATGTAACTTTAGTATTAGTGCGCGCCAGCAGTGTGAAGATTGTGAACATGGCGAACACTATCGATGAACGTGTGTGTAAAAGTGTGTCCTTTCTATTGGAAAATCAAGACAAATTGACCATCAAACAACTTGGTCTTGACAAGCCAGACATAAAAAAAAAAAAATTGTTTGGAAATCAAAAGAGAAGGGTAGGTGATAAGACATTGTATGTTTTGTATGATGACAAATTGTATGTCAAAAAGCCTTGGCTCTTGAAACTTTGTTTTAAATTTACTGTGATTTAAAACATTATTATCATTATAAAACATTTAGATTTTTAGTACTTACATGTAAATGACATGCAGATAGTTCTGTTTCTCTCCGTCTCCTCCCTGGGGTTCTTCAACAACACTTAATATTACAAAACAACATTTGATTTAGATTACGATCTACCAAAACAAGTCAACATTTTAAGATAAATCATTCTTAAAATCAACATTATGTTCTTAAGGTGCTGCCTAGTGGCAATAATGAAAGTACACCACATATTGTGTCAGCGTGATTGTGTTTGAATAATGAGTTAAACGAGTAGAATACTAGAACACTTGTCACCCCAGCTCGGACACTGCTCGCATCCTGGAGACGGTGCACAAAACCCGTTTGTGTCACGCATGGTCCATAACAATGTTCCGCCCGTGTCTGGGAGGACAGCAATGCTGTCCTAAAGGTAATAAAGATTTTTTTGAGTCAAGAATATCAAGCAGTTTCTCAGCATTACACCAAATGACCTGGACAAAATGTGCCTTTACATAAAAATATCAGAGGGTCAAAAAGGGTCCTTTCTGAACACATAATACAACATTTAGTGTAATAGCCACATAGATGCATCGTATCCCTCACTAGCATGATTTGAGCTGAAGCAGTAAGAAGCATCAATGCACGTGCATGTTTCACACTGCCATTTGTGTGAATGGTAAACGTCTGTACACAAGAGAGGTGACGATATTGCAAGCAAAGCTCAAAGTGTACCATTTGTCAGAAAATTGGTTCAGTGTGAAATGGCCTGAAAACTGCCCTTATGAAGGCATTACCCTAATTACAGAAACTTACAAGACTTGCATTTTTCTAATCTGAAAGTTGCAATCCCTTATGTTAATAGATCAGATTGGATACTTGTGTGTGTACTATCAAGGTTGACCAATTTCAAACATGCAAACCTTTAGTAAATCAGGGCCTTATCCTCATGTGACCCCACGTCCACATGCGTGGATGTTGTATTTTGGCTTTGCTATACGCAACACATAAATTAATAAAAACCAACTGATCTCGGTTCAGGAGACTCTGGGCTGTCTGTAAAGGGTTAAACTTTTGACGTACGGAGTCATGTGACCAAACAACATGGCGCCGATCACAGCGGAGTTTGTCTTTGGGAGAAATGCCAACAAAACTACATCTGGTAAGAAACCTAATTATGTTTTTACACTGAAACCTGTTTGAGACAAAAGATTAGAGTCTCTAGTTTCATCTGATATGCCATTTTTAAAATGTGTGCAATTTATCACAAAACGCACTGCTGCTAAACACAAAGTACGCTAATGTGTACAATAGTACTATATTTACTGTAATCACATTGAGAATCAATGGGTTCATCCAAAAGCTGAACATTTTTGCTTTCAGAGCCTGTATGTGGAGTTAAGATGAAAATAAGGTGCATTTTGAACTGTTCTGAGACCAGTGCAGACAGACAGCACACTGGAGGTTAAGTCATTCACTAAACAGGGAGGAAGGGAGCATCCTATAGTTCTCCATGCAACTAAGTGCATTCACTCCTAGAATCCGACCAAAAGTTCAGTTTCAGGCTGCAGATGATGTTTGGATCACTCAACATGTTTGACAGACATGAGACAATGATAATCAGTTCATAGATTCAGAATTTATAATGTATACATTTATCATTTATTTTGGCCGTTACTTTGAATCAGAATTATTTATGCTAAATTCTGATGTAATGTCTGTAACATCTAAAAAAATATGAATAACCAACACTCCTGGAAACATGATAAACTATCTGATGAAAAAAAATCTGACTTTCTATAGCTTGGTATTATTTAAAATTTCTCAGCTTAGTCCCATTGTCCACATATGTGGACATCAATTTTTAGGAAAACTATTTGGTCCAGAATTATTATATATATATATATATATATATATATATATATATATATATATATATATATATTTTTTTTTTTTTTTTTTTTTTTTTGCATGTTTATTATGTGATACTAGTTACAAATCAAAAAGGGAAATGGAAATTCACACAGCAGTCTCACTTGGGTCTCAGGAGGTTATAGTAGAACATGTCTAACACCACAAACATCCATAATCAAGTCTGTATCCTCACTTTCTGCCTCTGAAATAAACATATATAGTAATGGTGATATCAAAGTTTTTCATTAACTGATCAACAGACATTAAAATGTGCTATCTGTTATCTCTCAGAGACATTTCAGATGCTTCATCTTCCTCCCGCTCAAGGTCTCTAAGGATACGGATGTAAAATAAACATCATGTAAGAGAATACATTAACATCACAGCCAAAATTTTTCAAAACATTTAAATCACAGAAGTATGACAGTTTCAACTGAAAGCAGCAAATAATCCATAGATGCTAATAGGCTTTAAAAAATACTCTTGGTAAAAATGTTATGAGTTTTTATCCTGACAGTTATTATCCTGACAATTTATTATATACTTTTTATTTCTGTTATCCCTCTGGCAAATAGTTGTTTTCTTGTTTTAAGCATAAAACCTGCTAAATTTGTTAGATTTATCTGAAAACAAGACTTAATATCATAATATCAATCAATGTCATTCTGCTTCTCAAGTAATTTTTCTTTTAAATGTATTTATTTTTTTATTATTAAATTAATGTATTATTTTCACAACATTTTTTTTTTTGATCAAATAATTAAAACGGTTTTCCTTTTAAATTTCTTTTATTCTTTTTTTCTTTTCTTTTGTTTTGAGGTTTAGATATGCTTACTGGAAAATAAAACAATTGTTTTTTGTTTTTTGATTTTTTTGCCCCATATAAATTATTAAATTGATGTTTTGTATGGCATAGGCGACATAGGCGGTTGCCTAGGGTGCAAAATGTCAGAGAGGCGCCGCACCAGAGTTTTTTTTCTTTTCTTTTTTTCGCAAGTGCGCCCTCTAGTGACGACTGTGCACCCCTCTACCCATATATTGAGCACTAGTGCTACACGATTATATTATAATTGGGTCCTTATTATATGTGGACAAAATGAGTGAAAAAAGAACCAAATTATCAGGTGCACAAGGCAGGAAGCGGCACAAAGAAGAGAAGCAGAAAAAAAGAGCAATATAAAGGTAAGAATCACAAGTTAACGACTGTTCATGTCAGCCATTGATGTTTATTTACTACTTTGAAAGTACTTAACTGGTACGGACACTGTGGGCCATTTTTGCTTGTTTTATTTAAGTTTAGTGCAAGTTAAGTGCAGTGTATTTTCTTTAAAATAAACTTAAGCTTCTATAATGTTGTTTCAATTTCAGTTATATTGCTGCTTGCTTTCACTTCACCAAAAAACTGTCTTCTTTTAAAAGAGACCATGATTAGGATCTAAAATATAAAATCTCACCTAGGGCACCAACAGAGCCTGGGCCAGCCCTGACGGTAATGCAGTGGGTTCTGGTCAGAAAGTGCCAACAGAAATCTCAAGACCATTTTCAAACAAAACTATATCGAAGCCAAATGGAAGAGAATAGCAAAGAACTTTGAGTTTCGTATTCTGACACACAGACTGCTAGAAAACATTAAATGTTAAAGTCATTTGTTAAGATAGTGTGCAAAATTTTTTCCATTTCATTGAATTTGCTACAGCTTGTGTCCGACACACCTATGAATTACTTCTCAGGTGTGCGAGGTTAGTTGTTCATTAAAGTCATCTGTTTGAAAAGCATTTCAGTGCTGTGCCCTCAAGCCGTTTTCAACCAAACACAACAGTCACACGTTTAAAGTTCAAAGTTTTGGCTTCTGTTCAATTTTTACACATCAAAGCCTGATCGATTTTCTCTAATGCAGAGAAAAGGTTTGAGAACATAATTAAGGATACTAGTCTGTCTTCAAACATTCGCTGAAAATGCTTTAAAATTAAGTTAAAACATCGTGTTTATCTCTCCACCAGCTTTCTGCAACATCCAATAAGTTTACAACCAGCAGAGTTACTTCAGTAATTAATGCTGTCTTTCTCAAACAGACCTTGTGTGCTAAGACAAGCATCACTAGTACAATTGCTCATACTTATGGTTAGGGATTTGAACAAGTATTAAACATTGATGCTTAACCATACTATTTGTGCTACAGAGAACTGACATGAATAATACCTTAAATCATGCAGCTTTTTAGGGAGAGATGTGCTATCACTTTTCTAAGCAATCAGACTTTCACCAGATGGATGGCAAAACTGGCAAAACAATCTCATACCAAACCCAACAACTCACAACACCCTAGTAACCACCCAGAACACCTTAACAACTCACAACACCCTAGCAACCAAACAGAACACCCTAACAACTCACAACACCCTAGCAACCATCCAGAACAGCCTAACAACTCAAAACACCCAAACAACCACCCAGAACACCCTAACAACTCAGAACACCCTATAAGCCACTCAAAACACCACAGCAACCACCTAGAACTCCATAGCAACCACCCAGAACACCCTAACAACTCAGAACACCCTAACGGCTCAGAACACCCAAGATACCACCCAGAACACCCTAACAACTCAGAACACCCTAGCAAACACATTAGCAACCACCCAGAACACCATAACAACCACTCAGAAAACCCTCGCCACACAGAACACCCTAGCAACCACTCACTACACCATAGAAACCACCCAGAACACCATAGAAACCACCCATGACACCCCAGCAACTTTACAGAACATACTAGAAACCACCCAGAACACTCTAACAACCACTCAGAAAACACTAGCATCCACCCAGAATACCCTATCCATCCACAACACTCTGGAACCACTTACAAAACCCTATTAGAACAACTCAGAACACCCTAGCAACCACTCAGAAAACCCTAGCAACCACCCAGAACACCCTATCAACCACCCATAACACCCTATCAACCACCCAGAACACCATAGCAACCACACAGAACACCCTAGCAACCACCCAAAACACCCTATCATCTACACAGAACACCCTAGCAACCACTCAGAAAACCCTAGAAATCACTCAGAACACCACAGCCACCACTTACAAAACCCTATCAACCATCAAGAACACCCTAACAACTCAAAACACCATAGCAAACACTCAGAACAATCTAGCAACAACTAGGTGTCTGAGTCACATCAGCTACTTACTGGGGTATCTCAGGGCTCAGTGCTTGGGCCACTTCTCTTCTCTATATACACAACATCACTGGGACCCATCATTCAGGCACATGATTTCTCTTACCACTGCTACACCGATGACACACCGCTCTACTTGTCTTTCCAGCCCAATGACACCATGGTGACTGCTCGAATCTCTGCCTGTTTGGCAGACATTTCGGCCTGGATGAAGGAACACCACCTGAAATTAACCAAGCCAAGACTGAGCTCCTTGTTTTTCCAGCCAACCCTGCTGTTGAACACAACATCACCGTGCAGCTGGGTGCAACTACAGTAACACCTTCCAAAACGGTCAGAAATCTAGGGGTAACCATCGATAACCAACTAAATTTCACAGACCACATCTCAAAGACCGCAAGATCATGTAGATTTACACTCTACAATATCAGGAAGATAAGACCCTTCCTCTCTGAACATGCCACACAACTGCTTGTTCAGTCACTTGTCATAACTAGACTGGACTACTGTGGCGCTCTCTAGACTAGATTGGACGCTCTCATTGCAGGCCTCCCTGCATGTGCAATTTGGCCCCTGCAAATGATCCAGAATGCAGCAGCATGCCTGGTCTTTAATGAACTAAAGAGAGCACGTTACACCACTCCTTGTCTCTCTTCACTGGCTGCCAGTTGATGCACGTATCAAATTCAAGGCTCTGATGCTGGCATACAGAACAGTCACTGGGTCTGCTTCAGCATACCTAAAATCATTTCTGCAGAGCTACGTTCCCACCAGAAGCCTGTGGTCGACTAAGGAATGGCGCCTTGTTGTACCAACACAAAGAGGCACCAAAACACTGTCCCGGACTTTAGGTTTCATCATACCACATTGGTGGAATGACCTTCCCAACTCCATCCGTGAAGCTGACTCACTATCTGTCTTCAAAAAACGGCTAAAAACACATCTTTTCCATGAGCACTTAACCAGTGCTCTACCCTAGCCACCATCCAGAATACCCTAGCCTTGCAGAACTCCCTAGCAACCACTTACAAAACCCTATCAACCATCCAGAACACCCTTGCAACTACCCATAACACCCTAGCAATCACTCAGAACACCCTAGGAACCACTCAGAACACCCTAGGAACCACTCAGAACACCCAAGCAACCACTCAGAACACCCAAGCAACCACCCAGAATGTCCTATCAACCACCCATAACATCCTAGCAACCACTCAAAACACCAAAGCAACCACCCAGAATATCCTAGCAACCCAGAACACCCTAGCAACCACTTACAAAACCCTATCAACCACCCAGAACACCCTAACAACTCAAAATACCATAGCAACTACCAAAAACACCCTAGCAGCCACTTACAAAACCCTATCACCCACCCAGGAAACCCTAACAACTCAAGCAACCACCCTAGCAACCACTCAGAACACACTAGAAACCACTCCGAACACCCAAGTAACCACTTAAAACACACTAGCAACCATTCAGAATCCCTAGCAACCACTCAGAACCCCCTATCAAACACCCATAACAGCCTAGCAACCACCCAGAATACCTTAGCATTGTGGCAGAGAATTTAGCATCGGCAAGCACCAAAATCTAGTTTATGCAATTATTCTGACAGTAATATTTTTGGCCTTCTGTTTTGTTTCATGTAACATATCAATAAATATTATGAATGTTTATTGCTTTTTCAGTCCAGTTTTCTGATTAGATGCTTTCAAGGTCAGTTTTCTGCGTACAAATACACACACACACACACACACGCATACACTCATACACTTTATACTCCGATGTATTCCAACTCAGATGTAAACACACAGAGTATAAATTATGCAGATTCTTAAAGGTCTCGCTTCCAAAACTCTCTCCTCTGATTTCATCAGCACATTGTTTTGCCGTACGTCTTCTGCAGGTCAGCGAGACAGCAGCGGTCCACCTGGGTCCTGTGCATCATTTATACGGTTTGACAAAGAGCATCACACATTAGACTGCAGGCATGTGAGGGCTGCAGAATCCGCAAATGCATAAAGGGCAGTTGTGTCCCGGAAACACCCACACCTCTCTTTGCTCTTCCATTTTCAATATCTCAATCATTTCAGCGGCCCCAGGGAAATTATAGCTTTGATATTTCTTTTATATAAGAATCCCTTTTACATAATCTGCCTCTGTACATAGCAGTTTTCCTGCTCAACTGTAAAAAAAAAAAAAAAAACAACAGAACACTGATTTCTCAAACATGCTAGAGTCAAATCATGATATACAACTGAAAAAATAATAGTTTATGTTCCAAGGAATTATTTTGGATTAATCTGTTAAAGAACGCATGAGATCATAATGAGAGTGCTGTGGCTCTTAGTCCAACTGTTTAGCTTTGAGGCCATCTATATGCTAGAGTACCTATTATCTTTTAATATTGGCATCTCTCTCTCACTCTCTCTCTCTCACTCTCTCTCTCTCTCACACTGTGTGTACAGTTGCTACTATAAAATATTCAACAAATACTGAAATACAGCAGTCAGGAGAACTTGTGTTCTTCCAGTCAGATTTTGGACTCACACACTAAAAGACAGAGAGACCGTCAACTGACCTTTGTATCTGTCTAAGGTTCATGCTCCCTTGTGGAATTTACATTTTCAAGGAAATCCAGCATGAAATCTCTGTTTATCTTGTCAGCCCTTCTGGAATGTTGCTCACATTCATACGAGCGTTCACATTAAACCTGTCACAGGCATGTTTTTAATTCTAAGCATGTTTATTCAGTAATTCATGATTTGACCCGAAGGAAAACATATTGACGCACTTCATCTGTAGGTTTGGGAATATCATTATTCAACAAGATCCAGCTGGTATAGAACTAATAGGCCTGATCTTTACTCGTGCATTTTGTATATATTTTGCTAAATGCTTTTTTTTTTCTTTTTTTTTTTTTGTCAAAGAGACAAGTAGAAAAGGAGCAATCTGAAATTGTTCATGAATGTGTCATGCACTATAAAATAAATGAATAAATAATATAAATACATGAAAATGTAGGAATTTATCATAAAATGAATGTCATTGTGACAAACGTAATTTTACTGTAAAATATAAAAAAATTATAAGTAAAACAATGGACAAATAAATAAAAATGTGGTAATTTTAAAATAAATGTGCTGTAAAAGTAATAAATAAAATATAATTCAAATGTAGTAATGTATCAGAAAATGAATGTCATTGTGACAATGAATGTAATTTTACAGTAATATATATTTAATTATAAGTAAAAAATGAAAAATGAGCAAATAAAAATGTTTTAATTTTATCATAAAATGTCTGTCATTGTGGCAATAAATGTAATTTTACTGTAAACCACTGGTGAAATAACTGTCATGAATAATTATCATGAATGTATCATGCGCTGTAAAATAAATAAATAAATATAAATGTAGAAATGTATCAGAAAATGAATGTCATTGTGACAATAAACAAAATTTTGCTGTAAAATATATTTTTTAAAATTATAAGTAAAAAAATGAAAAACTAACAAACAGGTACATAAAAAAATTGTTAATTTTTTTTTTTACCAGAAAATGAATTTAATTTTTTTGACAATATAACTACTATAAAATATTAGAAAAAGTCAAAAAGAATGAATTCTCGTATAATTTATGGTGTAAATATAATTTTATTTAACAAGACAATATTTTAAGGTAAAATATTGACCTATTATGTAATGTTAAATATTGCCACTGAAATTCTTGTAATGTTTGAAACATTATAACTTTATTATTTTGTATCATTTTTAACAAGTTCGGGTAACCACAGCTACCAGTTTTTTTTTTTTTTTTTTTTGTTCTTTTTTTTTCTGTAAACTTTACAAATATTTTTTACATTGTGGGTATCTGAAAAGTGCTAATAATCCCAGGGAAAATGGGAGAACATATATGTAGAAATATTTAAGAGTGTTCAACTTTTGAAGTTTTTTCCAAGTGCAAATGACCTGCACAGACAGCTAAGAATACAGTATGTATACAAGATATCCAATTATCAATGCAAATTGTGCCAATACTCTTATGGTTATGTATTAAAGGGAGTTGAATCAAGCCTAAAATTGGTTTGAAACAAAATAGTTTGTTTCATCTGTAACAGTCACTAGTCAGAGAAATGAATGTAGACGGTAAATAAAATAGATGAGCAAACATCTGACAGTCCCTCGCAGTAAGATCCTGTAATCAGCTCTTGACCTGGAGCGGGGCCGCGGCCTCAAGCCAAGCTTCATTTGTTACAGAACAATTACGCGCTTGACGTGCTAGCTTGTGTGTGTATGTGTGTGTGTGCATATGGGCTCATTTAAAATCACAGCAAGTACACAATGCTGAAGCATAACACACCCCTTCATGCTTGAGCCAAAAGCCAAGTATACGGATATAAACGGATAGTTTAAATATGCTGGACAGCACATACAATGGCGGCCAAAAGTTTGGTATAATGTATAGATTTTGCTGTTTCGGAAGGAAATTGGTACTTTAATTCACCAAAGTGCCATTCAACTGATCACAAAGTATAGTCAGGACATTACTGATGTAAAAAACAGCACCATCACTATTTGAAAAAGTAATTTTTGATAAATCTAGACAGCAGTCATCACTCCAACACCTTATCCTTGAGTAATCATGATAAATTGCTAATTTACATTTATGCATTTGGCAGATGCTTTTATCCAAAGTGACTTACAGTGTACTCATGACAGGAACAATCCCCCTGGAGCAACCTGGAGTTAAGTGCCTTGCTTAAGGACACAATGGTGGTGGCTGTGGGGATTAAACCAACAACCTTCTGCTTACCAGTTCAGTGCTTTAGTCCACTACACCACCACCACTCCACAATTTGATACAAGAAAATCACTTGACATTATATCAAACACAGCTGAAAGATATTTGGTTCGTTAAATGAAGCTTAACATTGTCTTTGTGTTTGTTTTTGAGTTGACACAGTATGCAATAGACTGGCATGTCTTAAGGTCAATATTAGATCAAAAATGGCAAAAAAGAAACAGCTTTCTCTAGAAACTCATCAGTCAATCATTGTTTTGAGGAATGAAGGCTATACAATGCTTGAAATTGCCAAAAAACTGAAGATTTCATACAAAGGTGTACACTACAGTCTTCAAAGACAAAGGACAACTGTCTCTAACAAGGACAGAAAGAGATGTGGAAGACCAGATGTACAACTAAACAAGAGGATAAGTACATCAGAGTCTCTAGTTTGAGAAATAGACGCCTCACATGTCCTCAGCTGACAGCTTCATTGAATTCTACCCGCTCAACACCAGTTTCATGTACAACAGTAAAGAGAAGACTCAGGGGTGCAGGCCTTATGGGAAGAATTGCAAAGAAAAAGCCACTTTTGAAACAGAAAAACTAAAAGAAAAGGTTAGAGTGGGCAAAGAAACACAGACATTGGACAACAGATAATTGGAAAAGAGTGTTATGGATCTTAACCCCATTGAGCTTTTGTGGGATCAGCTAGACTGTAAGGTGCGTGAGAAGTGTCCGACAAGACAGCCACATCTATGGCAAGTGCTACAGGAAGTGTGGGGTGAAATGTCACCTGAGTATCTGGACAAACTGACAGATAGAATAACAAGGATCTGCAAAGCTGTCATTGCTGCACATGGAGGATTTTTTGATGAGAACTCTTTGAAGTAGTTCACTTTGGTGAATAAAAGTACCAATTTCTTTCCATAAGAGCAAAATCTGTACATTATTCCAAACTTTTGGCCGCCAGTGTATATGTGTGAGCCAGTGAAACAAAGACAACAGATAGAAGGAGAGGAGAAAACAGTGAAGTTTGGAAGCCAATGTTTTGTACAGAGTTCTTAATATTTAAGTCTAATAAGCTACATTCCAAATCGCATTATTTCGCAGTATTCTACACCATTTGGACTTTTGTAGTATAATTAGTAGTTTGTTTACATTGAAAATGCAACAAAAAGAAGTGTACTGCAAGTTCCCGGAGGATGTATTTCTTCGATTGAAAAAACGTGAAATGTTGGACACTTCATATATAGGCTTGTCCTATGTACTGTAGTGGAAGGGATGGGTTAACCTGGCCATGATGGCCTGACAAAACAACTGTAATTAACCCTTAAATGCATGAGTGTTTCGCATTATTAATTACCTCTGGTCTTAAGCAACCCGGCACGTACAGTATGTCTATCACAAATGTCCAGATTTCAAAACATTTTCAAGATAATCAGAAAATAATAGAATACAATATATTTTGATATATTGTTTTATTTTTCATTTATCAAAGAGATGATTCAACAAATATAGAACAGGATTCGCTACTTCCACATTGAAATTTACTGGCTGTCAAACACATATTGAGTTATACATTACACATAATCTACACATGAGTATTTTCTCAGGCACTTTTTGAGTCTATATAGACACAAAACTTACATAATTTCAGAAGAACACACAAATAACAATAGCCAAATCATACTGTTTATGTGTTACACTTGCTATAGTTTACTTCCACATTGCTTCTACGTCAAAAAGCAATGTCACATGTAAATCACTGAAACATCAGTGCCACCTTGAGTAAGAAATAGCATGTATCTTTTAATATACACAGTATGTCTCAATTAGCAATTTGCAAATATTATTGGAAAATTATAGCCAGCTCTCAGATTATAAAATAAATTATGGGAAAAGTGAAGTTATGCCTTAAATAAGAATTCCCTAATTAAAATATTGCATTTAAATGGAGCCCCAATGGATTTAAGTACTTGGGAATTCAAGTGAGTAGCGATATTGATAAAGTGTATGAGCTGAATTACTTACCACTCATGCGGAAATTAAAATCTGATTTACATGGGAGAATTGACCAATCTCTCTTATTGGAAGGGCTAATATAATAAAGATGTCGGTTCTTTCAAAGTTTATTTTATTTTATTTTGTTTCAGATTCTCCCAATAAAATGCCCTGTTTTTTTTTTTATCAATTGATGGTTTGATATCAAACTTTGAGTGGTCCTATAAACATGCACAAATAACATTTCCTAAATTAAAAGCTCCTATTGAAAAGATAGGAATTAACTTCCCAGATTATATTATAATATATCTCAATTATGTCATATTTGGTGGTGGTTTCATGGGGGAGGTCATAGTCCATCATGGTTAATTATAGAACAGAATATTGTACACCCATTACCATTGAAGTACTTGTTGTATATTGGCTCTATTAAAGGGTTATCACCAAAAACCTCATTATAACTCATGCATTTGGTTGCTGGCTTAAATGTCATGAATACATCACAATATATCTCGAGGGACTCCTTTATGGCATGACCCTATTTTACCTTTTCATCTTTCTGATGGTATAGATTACAGATGGAAAGAAGCTGGTATAAGTACCCTGAAGGACTGTTTGAAGAATATGAGTGTATTAAAGTTAGATACAATATTCCTGATTCCCATTTTTATAAATACTTGCAGATAAGGAGCTGGCTCAGAGGAAAAATTGGTAATCACTTCCCAAAAATAGATGATAACATTATAGGCTCAGCGACTGAAAAAATGTAATCATAAAGGAAGATTATTTAAAAATTGTATTCCTTGATAAATAAACATTTAAGTCAGGAGCACCTTATTAATAAAGAGAAATGGGAAAAAGATATGGGTACAAGATTCACAAATAAAAAATGGGAAAAACTGCTTTAGGATTCACAATCCATCCTTACAAATACCAGACACAGGTTAATACAGCTTAATATTCTACAACGTACTTCTTATATTCCTGCTAATCTTCATCAGTTTTATCCTTCAATGTCTGAGATGTAATCAAGAAAATGCAGATTTATTTCACATGTTTGGGGTTGTAATAGACAGAAGAATTATTGGACTACTATATACAAACAGCTTGGTAAAATATTACAAAAGGAAATTAAAATGGACCCAGGTGTGGCTTTGCTGGGGTATATGGATATATTATCCAGTCCCATGTTGGATTTGTCGCAAAACAAAACGGTGTTATTAGCCATGACAGCCGCAAAAAGTCCAATAATCTTCCGACACTGCAACAGTTGTGGAAATCATTTTTATCATATTGTGCATTACAAAAAATCATGTATAGTGTGAAGGGGAGAACTGAATTGATAATTATAATAAGATATGGGGCGCATTAATTCATAATGTTTCTACAATGAAATTTGATTGAAAATATGTGCGGAAGAAAGAGTATTGAATTGTATTAGGTGAATGGTGAGGACTAAGGATAATGACAATAATTAATCTATAATGTACTGATTATTTGTATTTGTGTGTTTTTTTGTTGCTATATTTAATAATAATAATAATAATAAAGAAATAGCATGTATAATATGTATGTGTACACACATATGTAATACTGATAATTAAACATTGTCACAGAAATTCAATGTGATATAGTAGTCATTTGTATGAATATAGTATTCAGTTGTCTTGTAAAAAACAAAGAAATATAGATCATGTAATAGTAAACTTATATAGATGTGAAATAATTATAAACATATAATTTATGGAAGAGAAAAAATAAAAACAAAAGTGACACTATTACATATCTCGGGTCTTTAATGACCCTATACACTTTTGGTAGTGAAGCAGTTATAAAACACACTATATTGCCAAAAGTATTCGCTCATCTGCCTTTAGACGCGTATGAACTTAAGTGACATCCCATTCTTAATCCATAGGGTTTAATATGACGTCGGCCCACCCTTTGCAGCTACAACAGCTTCAACTCTTCTGGGAAGGCTTTCCACAAAGTTTAGGAGTGTGTTTATGGGAATTTTTGACCATTCTTCCAGAAGCGCATTTGTGAGGTCAGACACTGATGTTGGACGAGAAGGCCTGGCTCGCAGTCTTCGCTCTAATTCATCCCAAAGGTGCTCTATCGGGTTGAGGTCAGGACTCTGTGCAGGCCAGTCAAGTTCTTCCACACCAAACTCGCTCATCCATGTCTTTATGGACCTTGCTTTGTGCACTGGTGCGCAGTCATGTTGGAACAGGAAGGGGCCATCCCCAAACTGTTCCCACAAAGTTGGGAGCATGGAATTGTCCAAAATCTCTTGGTATGCTGAAGCATTCAGAGTTCCTTTCACTGGAACTAAGGGGCCAAGCCCAGCTCCTGAAAAACAACCCCACACCATAATCCCCCTCCACCAAACTTCACAGTTGGCACAATGCAGTCAGACAAGTACCGTTCTCCTGGCAACCGCCAAACCCAGACTCGTCCATCAGATTGCCAGATGGAGAAGTGTGATTCGTCACTCCAGAGAACGCGTCTCCACTGCTCTAGAGTCCAGTGGCGGCGTGCTTTACACCACTGCATCCGACGCTTTGCATTGCACTTGGTGATGTATGGCTTGGATGCAGCTGCTCGGCCATGGAAACCCATTCCATGAAGCTCTCTACGCACTGTTCTTGAGCTAATCTGAAGGCCACATGAACTTTGGAGGTCTGTAGCGATTGACTCTGCAGAAAGTTGGCGACCTCTGCGCACTATGCGCCTCAGCATCCGCTGACTCCGCTCTGTCATTTTACGTGGCCTACCACTTCGTGGCTGAGTTGCTGTCATTCCCAATCGCTTCCACTTTGTTATAATACCACTGACAGTTGACTGTGGAATATTTAGTAGCGAGGAAATTTCACGTCTGGACTTGTTGCACAGGTGGCATCCTATCACGGTACCACGCTGGAATTCACTGAGCTCCTGAGAGCGGCCCATTCTTTCACAAATGTTTGTAGAAGCAGTCTGCATGTCTAGGTGCTGCATTTTATACACCTGTGGCCATGGAAGTGATTGGAACACCTGAATTCAATTATTTGGATGGGTGAGCGAATACTTTTGGCAATATAGTGTTATAAAAAATAAAATATATATATATATATATACTATATATTTTTTTTTTTTTTTTTTTTTTTGCAATTGTTTTTTTTTTTTTTTTTGCAATTTTGCCACCTTTTATAACACTACTCAGAAGAGAAAGTTTGAGGAATACTAAAGAGGAGTGGGCATATCTCCAAAATATGGATGAGCTGCTGGGGGTGGAGTGATGCCCCGTGTCACTAAAGATTCACGATATGCATCAAAGGGTTAATGGTGAATGTGGCAACTAGTGAACACAACAACTTACAAATGTTAGGTGTATGATTTGAATACAGTGTAAGTTTTGTCACAATTTAAAATCAAGGAACAATTAACGTTTACTAATCTTTTTGTTTATTCAACCTCGTCTGCTCAAATTTAGACTGAAATATTTTCATCAGATTGCTTAATTTTCCTTGAAGGAAAGAAACATCATATTTCTAGGATCCAGTTTCTGTAAAAGTCAGTGATAGGCAAAAGAGACATTCGTAAACTTTAACACCCTACAATTTAAAGAAGTATTTGAATGTATTATTCTCCCTCCACACTGGCAGCTGCCCAACACAAACCCTGTTGGAGGATATGAAGACACGGGATACTTTAATTTCTGTTTGCACTTATAAATGCTTGAACTCTAGGGTTGGTACAACTCGACTTAGTTACACACACAACAGTGAGCTGCGCTTGTCTAACGATCTCAGCTCAACACAATGTTCTCCCTGTATGGTTTCAGTGCCCCAGTACACTTAGGGGTGAGCAAAAACAACTGCCAGAGAGAAAAATATCAATTTTAGGTGAGAAAATGTGAACAAAACAAACAAAATAACAACTAAACATATATAAGTGTTACTGATGGGTAAAGTCGGCTGATTATGTCACTTATTTTGCAAAGGCAAGCGTAACAAAACAGAAGTACTTAAATGTTAAGGAGAGGTGTGCTATTACTTTTCTAAACAATCAGACTTACGGATGAAAAATCCCATAGACTTACATTGAAGGATGGACCCAAGCCATACCAAGGGAACACAACAAAGTGGTCAATAATACATGAAATCTAGTGACAGTTATGTAAACACTCAAAAACAAGAACAACAAATGTACCAGCATGTGTTCATGTGGTCACACTGAGATGTTATTTTTAATACTATTACATAATAAACTTTAAAAACTTTAGCTCAAAACACAAGATTGAGTAACATAAATACAAAGACAAGAACAAACAAACGCCCGTCTCTCTGGAACAAACTGTTCAGGCTGTTCCAAATATTTATCGACTTTGAACAAATGGAAGAATTATGGTGTTAAGGACATTTGAGATGAACATTTTGATATTGAACTCATTTTGAAAGATTAAACCATATTATTGCTCAGAGATTGCGCTTTCATTTTTCAGGAGACTTACCGGAGATCTCCGTTATTTTTCATTGAAGTACAAGTTTTTCCTAAAATCGCAGAGAAACAAAAATAGACACAATTGAGACATTTGTTGACATACAGTAAGAGTATAAAATTAATGTGGATAGAAAAGGTCGAGTTCATATTGAAATCTCTGACTTTCGGTAGCCGACTTAGAACTCTGTGGAGGGGCCAAACACGTACGAAAAGTTGCTTAAATGATAAAAGTTCCCGAATATATAAGTTACACATACTGTATCTGATATCATTTGAAAGTTTAGAATCTGAATGTTTCATAGAATACTGTGCATTTATTTTACATAAAATAACAAAACAGAGCCTTAAAAACTTTGCGTCACTAATGAGCATCACCTAGAGGTGACACATAGAAATATGCTTGTGATTAACGTTTTTCACATAGCACTTAAATAGAGAAGTCATATATCAAATAAAAGCTCTCATTCTCAGGAATGTGACTGTATAGTTTATTTTTTGCTCTTACACTACCTTGCTCTTACATCAGAGTTCGAAAGATTATCAAAAGAATCACAAAGTAAAATATGATCTCTGTAAGACAGCAAAGACAAAGGTCCAATCACTGCTTCTGTAAGCCCCAAAGTAGCCAAAACTTCACACCAGCTTTTACCTAAGGTTGTATTCTTTAAAATGAGCCCTGTGAGCTCACTTGATAAAATAATCCAGTGTTATATCTCAGATGTCCAGAAAAAAACTGCAGTCCGGCAGAAAAAGCAGGTTAAACAAATCATAGGCAAAATATGTTGTCAACTATTGATAATGAAATGTTACAAATTCTTGCAAAGGTGAGGATCTCAGCTTTACAACGACCCCTAGATTGAGCTTCTAGTCCATTCAGAGGCCGAGATAAATGATGAAACAGTGGGGAACATGCATACGATTCAAAATTGCCTGGATGTCTTTGGTGTTAGTGCTCAGCTGCGTTAGAGTGCCACCTACATTTAAGATCTGTATATTGTGAAAAAAGTAGATAGATGAAAATATTTTTTTTTCTGGTACTTGCTGCCATCTAGTGGAATAACACAAGACTTTCGCAAGGAGATAGAGCAAACAGAACCAGAATTGCATGCTTATGAAGTTAGGAAAACATAAATGTTCATTATAAGATTGTAAACATATACAATATTATGTATGAATGACTGGAATCTTTTCTGAAAGTTTGGGGGGTTTTCTGTAAAATGAGACCAATGTTATGCAATTAGTCCACTGTATGTGTGTATGGTGGGCTTTTCAATTTGGGAGTGAAAAATACAGGTGACAGACCAGAGTTGAAGAGGTTTAGGGTTTTTAGCAAATTTGAGCACAGTTTGAGACATTGTCTGTTTCACATTTGAAATATCTCAGAAAAAAGACTTCAGCAAAAGTCTCCATTTGTTCTACTATCTAGGAAAAAAACCCTGAGATACTGAGATCTTATTTGAAACTCTTTCAGACTTACAATAAATAAGAGATCACATTTTTATAGAATAATACAGTACATGGTACTTTTTGCTTACATCGGAAACACGTTTTAAGAAAGTAACCTATTATTTATTGTCAATGTCTGCACTCGAACAATTTTGCCAATGATCAACACAGTTAAATACCAGTTTCAACTTAAACATGCTTAAATACATAAATACATTCATTTATAAATGATGTCAAAATGATTCAGGTCACATACTAAAGAGAACCCAATTCCCAAAAACTAAATTATACACACTAATCCTCACTTACTAACAAGTTCTCTATCTCTTAAAGAACTAAAGGTCTGTTTTTGTACACAGCCATAGAATCATGAAGAGCAACCTTGAAAAAAAGCACTCAGTGAAGTTTCAGATGATTTATGAATGTTTGTTCAATTGCGTGTGAATTTACGTTATCATTAGACACGGTGTGCTGACATGCACAAAATTTCAGATCAGAGATATTGGATGAGAACTAGGAGTCGACTCCAAACCAGATGCCTAGAGCAGACTCCAAACTTCAACCATGATTATATAAACCACAAATCCTGATTACATGATTAGGCTACTGGGAGGGTACTATTAGGCTAGAGACTCTGTGACCAGCACTTTAAGAACAAGGAAAGCTAAAAGAAGTTGCTGAAGTAGATGGAGGGTGGCTTAAGAAGATTTTCCAAGCTGGTTAGTGCTGGTTTGGTCTAGCTGGTGGACCAGCATAGCCATGTTGTTCACCAGTAAACAAAAGAAAGTGTTGGTTAACCAGTATGGTCTTTTCTGATGAAGCTGGTTGACCAAGGGTTGGCTTGCTGGTTATGATGATACAGTAGTTAAGAAGCCTGGTAGGGATACCAGCATCTAAAAATCATATGCTGGTTACCAGCAATGCTAAAAATAAAATCCCAAAATGTTGAAAGCTGTTTTATTACTTTAAGATATTCTAGATATCAAGCCATATCCTGGCTAGTTTATCCCTATTGCACAAATTCTGAAATCATTGTTTACATTTTTATTTATTCAATTTTCTTGCATAAAATGAACCTAATTAAAAACAAAGCCAAAAACAAAATTAGAAAAAGAATAACTGAATGTAATAACTTTAGGTATGTTACTTGGAGGCAAAATTATGACAATGTAAAGAAATGTATTATCTGAGGATAAAATGAGTGACTATACATTTTGTGGATGTCAGAATACAAAAAAAAATAAAATAAAATAAAATAAAAAAACCAATGCTGTTAAACAATTTTATTACACTAAATAATGGTTAAAAATCATCTGTTTTTTGACACAATATAAGAAAATTGTCTTGTCTGTAACTTTTTACCTAAATCTAACTTAAATATTAAGTAAATACTAAAAAAGTTAGTTTAAAACTGGATAATACAATTATAAATAAATCAATAAATAAAGACAACTGCATTATTCTCTGTGGCTGCATGGGTGGCATCACAGGCAACAAAACATTTAAGCAATTTCTTATACAAATAATAAATATCACTCTAAATATTTTAAAATGAAGTTTACTCACCAACTAATTTAAATTATATTTTTAAGGGGTGAAAAATAAATGCACCATACCAGAAACTGATTCTAAAATTTTGACCAAGAAAAAGCTACATTTTGTTATATAAATCAAAGCCTTCCCTTCATTATTAACCATTATATAAGTGAAGAAAACTGTTTTTTTTTTTGTTTTGTTTTTTTTTACCCAGAGGCAACACAGTGCAATAGAGGGTTGTGAATATAAAATGTGAATAATTTGCAGAAAAATAAGACTTTGGAATGGGATGGTATATTAGTAAATAGAATTTTCTTTTTCAAAAACTCGAAAAATTTACATTTTCCAATTAAATTATTACTTATAAACCATTTCAAGAATCTAAACGAAAACAAAGGAATTAGAACGGTCCAGACGTATTTCTGGATCCTTTCAACAAAGTCTCTTTTTCAGTACCTGACTTGGTGGCCGTTTTTGGAAAGTTCTTGAGCAATTTTGGCTATTTTTCTATGTAAACATCTATGTATTGGTTTCTTTTGGTTCCTCTTCCCTCTCTGGAGCTGCCCAACCTTATCCCTACTCCGGAGTCCCCCTGCGTTGTCTCCGCCTTGGGCCTGCCTGGTGCTGCCCCCACCTCGGGTCCACCTTCATGGTCTCCCCAACCCTCCACCCCTAGGTTGGTACCACCTGCACGCTCTTGGTCTGCCTGCTGGAGTCCCCCTGCTGTGCTTCTTTCCCTTTAGTCCTGCCAGTGCCCCCATGGTCTCCAGCTCCCACCTGGTCAATCCAGCTGGCTCCCGCTTGGTCCACACCCTGCCCTCCTGCTCCTCCAGTTCCACCCTGCTTGCCCTGCAGGAACCCTACTGGCCTGTTCCACCGGCCCCTTCCTTGTCCATCCCATCGGTACCTGTGGTCTCTTCCTGTTCCATTGGCCCCCCCTTGGCCTGTTTCCAGTCTTTCCATTCTGCCAGCCCCACCCTGGACTGTCCCACCTGCACCCCTCTGAACTGTTTTACCTAATGTTGGCTGTAGTTTTATTATTTTTTGTTTTTTGATCAGGTTGGGATGCCAAGTGGACGCCTCCTTTTGAAAGGTGGGTAATGTCAGGATCCTGTCTTTTTGGTCTGGTTTTTGTTTTTTATTTATGTAGTAGGATCTTGTCATCTTTGTGTTCTTGTTATATATTTGGTTTGTTTTGGTTCCTCTTCCCACTCTGGAGCTGCACAACATTATCTCTGCTCCAGAATCTCCCTGCATTGTCTCCGCCCTGGGTCTGTCTGGTCCCGCTCCCACCGTGGGGCCACCTACATGGTTTCCCCCACCCTTCCCCTCTTGGTCTGCCCTTCTGGAGCCCCCCTATTCTGCTTCTCGCCCTTTAGCTCCGCCGGCACCCCCATGGTCTCCAGCTCCCCCTAGTCAGTCTCTCCGGCTCCCGCTTGGTCCACACCCTGCCCTCCTGCTCCTCCAGTTACACCCTGGTTTGCCCTGCCGGAACCCCCCTAAACTGTTCCACCAGCCCTGTCCTGATCCTTCCCATCGGCCTGTTTCCATTCTTTCCATTCTGCCAGCCCTGCCCTGGACTGTCCCACCTGTGCCCTCCTGGACTGTTCCGCCTAATGTTGGCTGTGGCTTGATTTTTGTTTTGTTTTTTATTAGGTTGGGACACTACTTTTGAGAGGAGAGTGATGTCAGGATCCTGTCTTTTTGGTCTGTTTTTTTAATTTTTGTAGTAGGATCCTGTCATCTTTGTGTTTTGTTCTTCTTTTAGCTTGTTTTTCCTGTGTTTATCCTGCCCCATCCTCCTTGTTTTCAGTGTTGTGTTCTATCGTGTCTTTGTCAAGGAGATGGATTTTGTGTTTGTCATGTGCTCATCCCACTGTTTGTTCTCTGACCACTACCACTTGTTATCCCGGTACTGTACTAGTCTTGTTTCATTTAAGTAGTTGGAGTATTGTCTTGTGATGCTGCCTAACTGGTATTCTGTCTTGTTTCTTGTTCAATCGTTCTGTCAGTTTCTTTTCCCTGTTATTTTTATACTTTCTTACGTTTTTGACCATTTTGTTTTTATTAAAGATTTATTACTGTCCTAGCGCTGCAACTGAGTCCTTTCTTACCAGATCCCTGACAGAATTAGTTTAACCATCATTTTAATTCTCCTCACCAAGAGAACAACTTAAGTAAAAAGTGGCACATCATACTCCACTCTCCCCTATTTAATTTCCATTTGGTAAACTGAAAGTGGACAGAGAGAAAAAATATCTATTTTTGGATTTGGGGGGAAAAAACCCCCCACACAAATTGGTATCCAGCAGAGTTGTTTTCACTGGCCGGGTCATTTACAGCGGACAAATAAAAACAGTGTTGTGTGTTTAGTGATGGTGTAAATGAGGCTGAACTGACAGGGATACACACTCAGCCGTGACCTACTCTCACGACATCAGCAAGCCCAGATGCACCAAACAGACCTGTACACGCAATACACACTTACACACTGAATTAAATCTGAGGTTATGGATGGAATAACAGTTTAGAGACCTGAGAGAGAGCACATGGCATGCCATTATGAATAAAGTGCCATCTAAACTTGTTTTTGCAAGATGCCAGATTCAAAACAGTACAAAGAACATTCTTAATGGCTTATAGTGGAAATGATCAGAATCCAAAACAATACAAGATTTTTTTTTTTTTATAAAACCGATGGAGAGACCGGGGTGAGTTGTCACAAAGGTTATGTATCTCAGTATATCTCCATATGTCCCTGTCTATTAGGTCCTGTACTGCAAATTGCTCACTGTACCTAATTGTAGAGTGTCTGTTGGTGGTAGGGCCTTTGGCATTACTGCACCCCAACTCTGGAATGCTTTCCCTCAATATCTTTGTGAAATTTAATCTCTCTAGATCTTTAAAACCCAATTAAAAACTCACTTATTTGCACTATTTTTCAACTGTCCTGCTCCATCATACTGTCTACATGTATGTGTTTTGGATAATATATATATATATATATATATATATATATATATATATATATATATATACACACACACACACACACACACACACACAGTTGTGTGATTTCTGTGATCTCTGTGATATCTGTCTATGCTAAATGAAGCATTTTTTCCCCATGTTTTTTGTTGTCTTTGCTCTTTCGTGATTTCTGTCTATGCCATCCTTGGGTCCTTGAAAGGCACTATATAAATTAAAATTATTATTATTATTATCTCCAATTATGCAAATGCATTTTTTTTTTTTTTTTTTGTAATGTCCGTTTAATCAGTTCCAAACATTTTATTAAAAACTGTTGTAAATTAGAATAGTATAATGTAGATAGATTTTATCCAAAAGGTTTAATTATGTTCTCGTTAATTTTTTAATTTTTCTTAAATATCAAGTTGTCACATGTGTTCTGTTTACAGTAATTTTAATGAATTGCATTTTGTTTTTGTTTTTTGGCCAAAAACAATGATTTTATTTATTTTTATGGGTTATCTTTTTCCATTTTCTGTTTCATAAATAATTTTGTTTATACATTTTTTTATTGTTCAAATTCCTACTGAAAAATAGCCAATTTCATTCATATAAGAGAAATAAAAATATGTTGTGGAAGATGGATTTTATTTGAACTTTAGATAGTATTTCATATTTAAATCAAACATATTCTTCTCAAATCAGTGTCGGTAAACATGCAGGTTCCCACTGTGACAACTTACCCCATAGAATGTGACAACATGCCCCACTATTGTGTTTTATAAAAGCAATTGAGCCAGGTGCTTTTCTATGACTTTACCTGGCTTGTGTTTGAGCTGCTGAATTTCTTGGTTACTGGTGAAAATAACAGCCTGAATATCAAATAAAGTGCACACTCTCTCTTCTATACACACACTTATCTACGACATATGGTCCAGTGGCTAATGTATATATTACTTTCACCTTCAATGAAATATTAGTTTCATATTCCGATCAATGTAGAGGTTTACAATTTGTTTCTCTAGATGCACATTTAGAATTCATTCACGTTCAGAAACTTACCGTAATTGGATTTAAGGTTACAGAGGCGAGTATTGTTTGTATGCATGCACACATTATAGAGGAATCGTTTGCAGTCACTGGCTACACGTCCATTAGAATGAGTGATGGTGTGGAAAAGGAGGAGAGAAAGCCACATCATTTAAAGGTCTGCAGGCACCTTTACCTTTTTTTTTTCAGTTTGTTATATAACTCAGAGTTTGGCTCTGTTCCAAAACCTAGTGAGCAGCCTTGTAAAGCAATGAAATGGAACCTCAGAAGTAACTGAGTTAGGGGTCGTTCACACACCTAATGTATTTTTGCGTCCATCTACGCTGTTTTTAAATTGTTTTTCAATGTAAACATGCACTAGAGGGACGTCTTTGACATTTGTATTGCGTCTCACAGTTTTTTTTTTTTTTAGCGTTTAAAAGAACTTTAACTTAAAAATGTGTCACGAGGCAGCTGCGTTCTGTTCCATTCGCTAGCTTTTTTAGCGCAAGAACGAATTCGACCTGAAGGCTCCACATATGCAGCAACTCTGTGCATCACACACTGAAAAAAATTGCTTTTGACTTTACTTACATTTTTAATGCATGTTGTTGCACAGAATTGATAAAATACATTTAAGATATGTTATTTAGTTGCAAACACTATTTTTTCTAATTAATAGCTTTTAATAGTTAAAGCTCAATTATTTTGAGTACAGTGAGTAAATCCAACAAGATCTAATCGTGTTCATTCTACTTAACTAAACTCATATAATCATTTTACTGTTGGGTTCACTCAGTATTCTCCAATTTATTCTCCAGTATAGCAGTAGCAGGACATGAAGGGCATTTCAGTTGCCTTTTATTTCCTTCATTCAGACACTAATAGAACAATATAGTATCTGCTCTTCTGAGCACGTTCAATGAAAGAGAGTTATATTGTTGCGAATAAAAACAGCATGACAAAACAGCATTAAACAGCAAAACAACACTAAACAGGGACAGTTCTAGGGTCAGTGGATATTCGGGCTTAGACCAGACCTCTGTGGATACTTTGATGAAATAGCAGAATATAATACACTTTACAACAAACGTTTAAATGTTACATCTGTGAGGTGTCATTAATGGAGTAAATCTTTAGGGGGCATGGGTAGCTCAGTGAGTAAAGACGCTGATTAGTCGCGAGTTCAAATCCAGGGTGTGCTGAGTGACTCTAGCCAGGTCTCCTAAGCAACCAAATTGGCCCGGTTGCAAGGGAGGGTAGAGTCACATGGGGTAACCTCCTCGTGGTCTCTATAATGTGGTTCTCGCTCTCGGTGGGACGGGTGGTGAGTTGTGCGTGGATGATGCAGAGAATAGCGTGAAGCCTCCACACGCGCTAGGTCTCCATAGTAATGCACTCAACAAGCCACATGATAAGATGGATGGATTGACGGTCTCAGACGTGGAAGCAACTGAGATTCGTCCTCCGCCACCCGGATTGAGGCGAGTCACTACGCCACCACGAGGACTTAGAGCACATTGGGAATTGGGCATTCCAAATTGGGGAGATAAAAAAAAAAAAAGAAGTAAATCTTTAAATATTACCATAACTAAAACTAAACGAAAACTCAGCTAATACAGAACAACTTTTTGGATCGAAACAGATAGGCTTCATTCAGATGTGTGCTTTTGACACCTTAAAATGCTGCCTACACAGACAGCTCACTAGGTTTCGGGAAAGAGCCTTAGAGTTGTGCTGCAGTAATATGTGTAGTTACAGTATGACACACTTAGACAGCAGTCTGACCTACATCTGTTCTTTCCAAGTAGATGGTTTCCAGAACAATACAGAATACACAACCTTCTTAACATTTATGATGTAAAGTAACACTTATTAACAGTGATATGCGAGTGTGTTCCTGTTAACAATGTTGCATAAAACATTAGTGGCTTTCAAATAAGCACAAGTGTTTGCCCACAGCCTTTCATTACATTAAAATGAAGGTAAGAGCAAGAGCCCACCTGGTCTCATAGAATCACGTTACTATACCTACATTTTTGCTTAATTATTTTTTATGTCACTTGTTGAACATATCGCAGCAGTTTTTCATGGTTAAAATGAACACTTGAGGCGCTACAACAACAATGACTTAATTCCCTTTCGCACGAATTATGAGTAAAGCAGCAAATTATCTGTTTATAAACACACTTTTCACCCTGTTCCTCGCACAATGTTATCTTATGACATCTAAACACTTTTACTCCTGCTTGGCTTGATACAGTTTAATATTTGCATTACATAACTGACTATATTTACAAGCTTGTTCAAGTGTGATCAAATTGCACTGTAGCTCAACTGATAGTGTTGCACTTGCAATGAAAATGATCGAGGTATGAGTCCTGAAGATCACACAAGTCGACACGTAAGCCGAAAATGTCATAGAAGCACCACAATGACACTTTTATGACACAATAGGTTAGGTTTAGGGTGGGGAGGCACTGTAGGTTTTGTCAATTTAATACTTGATGGATAAAGCATTAACCTTAAAACCCACATCTGTTAGGGAGAATATTTAACTCACTTTTAGAGCCACTCAGTGGACATTTCACCATGGAAGTCTAAAATATAATTTTGCAGAATTGTCACCATGGTCGCGTAATTTCCATTAGGATAAGCAGGCAAGGGTGCACATTAAACCCAAAAATGAAAATTCTCACATCATTTACTTACCCTCATGACCTACCCTCAAAGCCAGAACTTTGAAGGTCCAAAAAGCAAGTAAGGGCAGCATAAAAGTAATCCATATGACTCCAGTGGTTAGGAGAGTCATATGGATTACTGACGTAATGTGTAGGTGAGAAACAGATCAAAAGTCCTTTTTTACTATACATACTCCTCCCTGCCCAGTAGGTGGCGATATGCACAAAGAATGTGATTCGCCAAAAGCAAAAAAATAAATAAATAGAAATGTGAAAGTGAAAGTGGAGATTTATGGTAAAAAAGGACCTAAATATTGATCTGTTTCTCACCCACACCTATCATATTGCTTCTGAAGATATTGATTTAACCACTGAAGTCAGATGGATTACTTTTATGGTGCCTTTTTGTGTTTTTTGGACCTTCAAAGTTATGGGCACCATTCACTTGCGTTGTATGGACCAACAGAGATGAGATATTCTTCAAAAAATCTTTGTTTACATTCAGCAGAAGAAAGAAAGTCATACACATCTGGGATGGCATGAGGGTGAGTAAATGATGAGAGAGTTTGAATTTTTTGGTGAACGATCCCTTTAAATTTATACAAAGGGGTCATATGCTGCGTTTGCGCAATTCTTTGAATAGGAGTTTAATATGAGAGCTAGAAACTTATTTAAAATATATTCAACATATATATTCAGGCCAACAGCCTCGATTTCAGCCTGTTCATACATTCTGGTAATCTTAAGATAATGGCTCTTCAGAAAGGTTGCTCCGGGGATTCAACAAAAAGCTGTTTTTCTATTATAACTTTAGAGACAGCTTTATCACCAGAGCTGATGCAGAAAAGCTCTCAGGATTTTATATCTAATCTTTCTACAAATAAATGGCAAATCGCAAAGTCAGACACTGAAAGATGCCTGACACACTCATTAGGTCGACCAAGGACTTGCGTTTGTAGCATTTGCAACTCATTTGAACAAATCACAATCTAATAAGCTAAAGACTATGAAAAGTGTAAACACTAGATTTTTTGTTTTTTCTCTATGAAATCCAAGTGTATACAACTTCTTGACCCATCCCCTCTTTTACTCTTTCAACATTTAGCACATTCTCTGCTTTATTACTTTCACTGTGTTTGGCAGGAGATGATGCTCAGCTGATTTCATTCACATAGCCAGGAGTCCCATTTTTCACATTATAAGATCTGGGCAAGATGTCAATTCATTAAAATGGAGTTACGTCCATCATATTCGGATCATAGTCTTCCATTTACTTGAATGAATACAGAATATAGTCTCAAAAATATTGGGTTTCTATGTGTTGATTTCAGAGAAAATCTTTAACATTTGGTTTAAATAATCTTATTGACCCCCTGACCCTGGACATGAAAGGCTAGTCGTTCAGACCCTAAATGAGATTGTAGATTAATCCCGGATGTGCTTTCAACTGCAATTTTCCATCAAAATTATGTTTGAGTTGGATTCGCATGCAAAGACCTCATCTATGGTTACTTAAATGCAGATTATAACAGTTTATATAGGCCTTCTGCTGTGATGGTAGATAGCAAAATAAGGCAATCACACAATGCTTGCATTCATTCGCAAGAATTCTCACCTTTCACTGTGTATTAAAGTTCAAAGTGAACTCTGATCAAGAATCAGGCTCAATAATAAAAAGAAAAAGAATAAAAATATTAAAGCTAAATGGTATTTGCAGTATTGCAGGAAAGTGTAGACAGACAGTTAAGTATATGTTCAATTCAACATTCAACATTTTCAATTCAGTTTTCATTATTTGTGACATATCATTTATTAAACTAGAGCATGACATATCCTGTTGCCCATATTTGGGTTTCAAAATAATTTAGCATGCTTAAAATGTAGTTCCAAAAGTGTACACAAAGCTGGTTATTATATCCAAAATAACTGATTGAAATGAAAAAAAAAAAAAAACATTTTTTCACCTCTGCTTTGCAGTTAAAAACAACAGAACCTACATTTTACATGTATATACTGATAGAACATCACAAAGTCATATATTATGCAATTCCAAGGAAATATTAAGCACATCATGAAGAAATTAAAAGTTTAAACCAAAGGAACAAACCCCCTTTTTAAATTCTGTATTATAGTGGTATAATGGGCAATGGATAATGTCATCAAGACCGCTAGAGGGTGCCGCCTGCTCACAATGCAGAAACGCTGCCTTTTAAGTTTTAGTAGGTTTCGCTTAGGTTTGCTCATACATAACAACTGGACTTTTTCACCACACTCTTCACTATATAACAATACTAGTTTTGAATTCCATGCTATTACTACAGTGCAACCCACAAAAATCCATGTTGTTGTCATCTATCGCCCCTCCAGGTCAGCTGGCAAACTTTCTCGAGGAGTTGGATGTCCTGATGTCCTCCTTGCCGGAGGATGGTAGGCCACTTGTGGTTCTTGGTGATTTCAACACTCACCAAGACAAGCCCCAGGCCACTGAACTGAATACTCTTCTGGCCTCATTTGACTTGGAAAGACTACACACCACAGCAACTCACAGATCGGGCAACCAGCTGTACCTCATTTTTACATGTAACTGTACCAACTCAAATATTCTTGTTACTCTTCTACATATCTCTGATCACTACTTTGTTCAATTCAACATGACTCTCCCATCTACATTAAAACAGACTCCACCTTTGGTTTCCTTTCGCTGTAACCTCCATTCTCTTTCACCCTCACGCCTTTCCACTGCTGTCTCTACCCCTCTTCCCACACTAAATGTATTTTCCATGCTTGATGTAAACACTGCCACAGACACATTAAGCTCTACTTTAACAATCTGTCTAGACAACATCTGTCCTATCTCCTCTAGGCCAGCATGTACTACACCACCCAGCCCTTGGCTCTCTGATGTTCTTTGTGAACGTCGGACTGACCTCAGGGCAGCTGAGAGGAGATGGCAGAAATCTAAAGATCCAGCAGATCTAGGTAAATATCAGTCTCTGCTTGCAACTTTTTCAGATAATGTTAAATCTGCAAAAACCTCCTATTACCAGAACAAGATCAACAGCACCACAGACACTCGCAGCTTGTTTAGAACATTCAACACACTTCTCTGCCCTCCCCCTCCACCACATCACTGACAGCAGATGTCTTTGCCACATTTTTTACTAATAAGGTTACATCCATCAGCAATACATTCTCAGCACCACACTCTGTCAAACACCTGTCTCCTGTATGCAACTCTTCTATCTCTATGTTCTCTCCTCTGACTGACACTGAGGTCTCTATACTCCTCCACTCCAACCATCCCACCACCTCTTCCCTTGACCCCATTCCTTCTCACCTTCTCCAGGCCATCTCTCCGTCCATCCTACCTGCACTCACACACATAATTAACACACCTCTACTTACAGGCACTTTTCCCACTACATTTAAGCAGGCTCGAGTAACCCCACTGCTGAAGAAACCCACACAAATAGAACACTACAGATCAGTCTCTCTCATCCCATTCATGGCAAAAACACTTGAAAGGGCAGTTTTCAATCAAATCTCTGCCTATCTCTCACAGAACAAGCTGCTGGATGACAATCAGTCAGGTTTCAAAAGTGGACACTCCACCGAGACTGCCCTGCCCTGAGTCGCTGAGACAGGCGAAAGCTAAATCCAGATCATCCGTCCTGATTCTGCTGGACCTTTCTGCAGCCTTTGACACAGTCAACCATCAGATCTTACTCTCTACCCTCTCCTCGCTGGGCATCACAGGAACTGTGCTTGACTGGTTTAATTCCTATCTCTCAGGTAGGTCCTTCAAGGTAGCCTGGAGAGGTGAGGTATCCAAGCCACATCAGCTAATTACTGGGGTACCTCAGGGATCAGTGCTTGGGACACTTCTCTTCTCTATATACACAACATCACTGGGACCCATCATTCAGGCACATGGTTTCTCTTACCACTGCCACGCTGATGACATGCAACTCTACTTGTCTTTCCAACCCAACGACACCACAGTGACTGCTCAAATTTCTGCCTGCCTGGCAGACATCTCGGCCTGGATGAAGGAACACCACCTGCAACTCAATCCAGCCAAGACTGAACTCCTTGTCTTTCCAGCCAACCATGCTGTTGAACACAACATCACCGTGCAGCTGGGTGCAACTACAGTAACACCTTCCAAAACGGTCAGAAATCTAGGGGTAACCATCGACAACAAACTAAATTTCACAGACCACATCTCAAAGACTACAAGATCATGTAGATTTACACTCTACAATATCAGGAAGATAAGACTCTTCCTATCTGAACATGCCACACAACTGCTTGTCCAGTCACTTGTCATAACTAGACTGGACTACTGTGACGCTCTCATTGCAGGCTTCCCTGCATGTGCAATTAGACCCCTGAAAATGATCCAGAATACAGCAGCACGTCTGGTTTTTAATGAACCAAAGAGAGCGCATGTTACACCACTCCTCATCTCTCTCCACTGGCTGCCGGTTGATGCACGTATTAAATTCAAGGCTCTGATGCTGGCATACAGAGCAGTCACTGGGTCTGCTTCAGCATACCTAAAATCATTTATGCAGAGCTACACGCCCACTAGAAGCTTGCGGTCGGCTACGGAACGTCGCCTTGTTGTACCAACACAAAGAGGCACCAAAACACTTTCCCGGACTTTCAGCTTCATCGTACCACGTTGGTGGAATGACCTTCCCAACTCCATCTGTGAAGCTGACTCACTCTCTGTCTTCAAAAAACTACTAAAAACACATCTTTTCCATGAGCACTTAACCAGTCATAAAAAAATTAAATAAAAATGTTGCACATTAACCTGTTTTGAATACTATTCTGATGGTAGTGAAACTTTGTAATATGGCACTTTTCATACCACTGTCTCCTTAAGATGATTCGCTTATGTCTTCCTCTTTTGTAAGTCGCTTTGGATAAAAGCGTCTGCCAATTGAATAAATGTAAATGTAAATGTAATAATCGCACAAGGCCATAGTGCAATTTCAGTCTTAATTCAATCAATCATGCAGCATTAATGGATATCATACGATGTCTCAGAAGTCACATTCTGCTGGTTTCAAAGTGTTTGAAATGGTTTTCCTCATCCTGTAGCTTATAGGTAAGTGCCATTTTCACAACTGCCTCATGCGTTTATGGCAGTTTTTCCACATTAACATAAGGAGGAGAAAAAATCTAATTAAATATTACATGTTCTTTACAAAGTGTGGTACTAATGAATTATAAATCAACCATCAGTTTTTCAAATCGCCGTTTTCATGCTTATTAACCAATGGTTTTAATTTGGTCAATAATTGGCCGATAAATATCGACAGGTGATACATCATTGCATCCTTAATTAAAAATAAACCATAAATGGCTAGGGCTGGGCGAAATAATTGAATATTGACAATATTATCTCAAAGATATTACAGTCTATATAAAATTAAGCTATAATGTGAATATTGCGATGATTTTAGTGCACTTTTTATTTGGCTGCTACGTTTCCTGAAGAGCGCATCATTAGACTAATTTCAGGATCTTTCAGGACTGCACAATTAACCAAAATATAATAAAAATCATGGTGTTGTCATTTGTGATAATTAAACCGCAAAAGGCTGAGATTTACTTAAATGAATATACTTTTTTTTAATATAAAATGTTACAATAAATAAACAAATATAATCCTAAAAATAATAATAATAATAATTATTATTTAGTATTATTTTATAATAATAAACTTGACTGGGTCCCATAATGATAATTGAATATTATAATAATATTCAATGGAGTTCTATAAAACAAGTGAGTTAAGATGCGTTTTTTGCACCACAACTTAATTAATGTATTGTTGTATTGGTGCATATAAATGAAAACGGTATATATATATATATATATATATATATATATATATATATATATATATATATATATAGAATAGTGTCAATAGGCTGAGAAAAAATTGAAATATAATTTTGCAGCCATATTGCCCATATGGTACATTAAAACTAAAACGATGGTCACTTTGCATGTCTGTCAAACAATCTCTTCCTGTCTCAGTGGGGAATTACTGGTCAATTAAGCTGCTAAGTGGACCACACTTAATGCTAATAGTCAAAAGTCTGTCTACACAAGTTTCTCAGGCCAGTGTGGAAAGATTGCTATAGCTAACAAATTCATTTTCACCTTTTCAGTTAGGTAACATTTGGGACTGAGAAACACACATTGAACAGACTTACAATGAATTACATCTGAGTCATTTTTCCAGGAATGCTCCATGCTGTTTTTTAGTGTGTTCAGGTGATGCATGTTCAGGCCCCATCGGAAGAAGCCAGATTGAGTGGTTAGTTTATAGGCTGTTTTCCGTATCGCATCGACACCCCCTCCAGCTCGGCTCACTCTCATTTAATTCAGACAAACACAAACGAGCTTCAGGTACCGGCACAGCCTGTGTGTGTTTGCACTAGTGTGCATGCTTCTAATAGTCTATATATCTTAAAAAAACATGTGAAATGTCACCTCCACAGTCTCCAGTAGACTAATATATGTAGACTAATTAGCGATCAGCCCAGCGTGCCGGCTGTTGCATGTGGTGCTACCTGTTAATTTGCTATCTGCTGTTCGATTTCACAGGCTGTGTTTGGAATAGAATATTAGCATAGTGCTTACTGAATACTGCAGCAGTTTAAACAGTCCTATACTGTATACTGCATACTACATTTAAAATGCACAGATTTCTACGTTTGGCAAAATGTTCAGTATACAACAGAGCAAACTTCAGAGGGAACTGTATTACACAATGCAATGTACTTGACCTAAATCTATCAATTTCCAGTGTGATGAAAAAAACAGAAGTAATTATAGCATGTCTATGTTGAATAATTTGATTATTAGTTCATACTGCCAAAAGCGAAGACATTTTACACAAAAATGAAATACAAATACAAAATAACTATTTTTATTTCCAAGAGGATAACTGGACAGCATTCACATGCAACTTGATGAGGTCATGTGACAATACTACAGTGGTTCTCAACTCTGTTCCTGGAGGCCCCCCAACACTACACATTTGGGATATTTCTCTAATTAAACACACCTGATTCAACACATCAGCTTGTTAGTGGAGGCTCTAAGACCTGAACTGGGTTTGTCAGATAAGGGAGATATACAACCCCAATTCCGAAAAAGTTGGGACATTATGAAAAATGCTAATTAAAAACAAAAATGAGTGATTTGCAAATTATATTCACCCTTTGCTATATTGAAACACTACAACTACACATTATATGATGTTTTAACCTGTGAATTAATTTTTTTTAAATTTTTTTGATGTACAGTAATTTCAAATCAGATGATTACAACACACTCCAAAATAGTTAGGACAGTCGAGTGTTTCCCACTGTGAAACATCACCATTTCTTCTAATAACACTTATTAAGCATTTGGGCACTGAAGACACAAGTTTGTTAAGTTTAGAAAGTGGAATTTTCCCCAATCATCCATTATATAGGTCTTTAGCTGCACAATTGTATGGGGTCTTCGTTGACGTATGGAGTGCTTCATAATGCACTACACATTCTCAGTTGGAGATGGTCAGGACTGCAAGCAGGCCAATCTAGCACCCACATTCTCTGCTCACACAGACATGCACTTGAAATCCAGGCAGTATGTGGTTTGAAGTTGTCCTGCTGGAAAATGCAGGGATGTCCCTGGAAAAGACGGTGCTGGATGGCTGTATATGTGCTCCAAAATTTTTACATATCTGTCTGCATTCATGGTGTTCTCACAGATGTGCGAGTTACCCATGCCATGGGCACTGACACACCCCTGACCCATACAGACACTGGCTTTTGGACCTGACGCTAATAAAAGTTTGGATGGTCCTTTTCCTCTTTGGCCCGGATAACACAACAGCTTTGTTTTTCAAAAGCTTTTTGAACAGTTCCACTGTTTTACTTTCCATCTAAGATGAGACCGAGCCCAGAGAAGTCGGCAGCGCTTCTGGACAGTGTTGATGTATGGCTTCTCCTTTACATAGTAAAGTCTTAACTTGCATCTGTGGATGCAGTGGTGAGTGGTGTTGACAAACAAAGGTTTACTAAAGTTATACCAAGCCCATGTTCATGATATCCATTACAGATGAATGACGTTTTTTAAGACAGTGATGTCTGAGGGATCAGAGATCATGTGCATTCAGAAGTGGTTTTCCTTTTGCCCTTTACGCACCGAGATTTGACCAGATTCCTTGAATCTTTTGACTATATTGTACACTGTAGAGGGTGAAATGCCCCAAATCCTTCCAGTTTGTCTTTGGGGAACATTGTTCTCAAAGTGCTAGACTATTTGCTGAAGCATCTGTTGGCAAATTGACAATTCTTGAATGATCCTTGCTCTTGAAGGACTAGGCTGTTTTTGGAGGCTCCCTATACAGAATATAGTACTATGATACAATTGTCTCACCTGTTTAACATCTCCTGTTTCACATCGCTTGCTATTTTAACTCGTCAAATTGTTATTAGTCTTAAATTGCCCCTGTCTCAACTTTTTTGGAGCGTGTTGCAATCATCAAAAAAACAATGAAATTCACAAGGTAAAACATCATATAATGTGTAGTTGTAGTGCTGTCAATATAGCAAGGGGTGAATATAATTTACAAATCACTCCTTTTTGTTTTTATTAACATTTTTCATACTCTCCCAACTTTTTTGTAATTAGGGTTGTACAAAGTGTGCACTGTTGGGGGGGCCCTCCAGGAACAGGGTTGAGAACCACTGGTACATTACTATAAAAAACATTTCTTATGAATAATGCACACTGTTTCACATTCCATTTTTTATGGTTTGTAGTAAATAGCCATTAAATAGTAAGCAATATACAGTACTGTGCAGTTTTTAGTAAATAGTAAGCTTATAATTAACCTCGTGTGACCCCGTGTACACATATGTGGACGTTGTATTTTGGCTTCGCTATACACAACGCATAATTAAAATCATTTAAACCAACTGATCTCAGTTCAAAAGACTCTCTGTAAAGGGTTAAACGTTTGACGCACGGAGTCATGTGAATAAGCAACATAGCGCCAATCACAGCGGAGTTTGTCTTTGGGAGAAATGCCATCAAAACTAGATCTGGTATGAAACCCTATTAAGTTTCTACTTTGAAACCTGTTTGAGTCAAAAGATTAAAGTCTCTAGTTTCATCCGATAGGCCATTTTTTAAATTTTAGCGATTTATCACATAACGCCATGCAGATAAACACAACGTACACTATTGTGTACTTTGGCATATTTTTTCCGTAGAAATCTTATATATTCACTGTGTATTATCACATTGAGAATCAATGAGTTCATCCAAAAGCTGAAACATGTAGCTTTCAGAGGCTTTATATGGAGTTAGGATGAAAATATGGTGCATTTCAAACTGTTCTGAGACCAGTGCAGACAGACAGCACACTGGAGGTTAAGTCATTCACTAAATAGGGAGCAAGAGATCATCCTATAACTCTCTAGGTAGCTAAGTGCATTCAATCCAAACTTCCAATGAAAAGTTCAGTTTCAGGCTGCAGATGATGTTTGGACCACTCAACTTGTTTGGCAGACATGGGACAATGATAATCAGTACATAGATGCAGAATTTTAATATATAATTTTTATATTAACATGGGTGGCAGTGGATAATGCCGGCCAGGCCATTACTTTGAATCAGAATTAATTATGTTAATTTCTGATGTAATGTCTGCAACATCTCAAAAACACGAATAACCAACACTCCTGGAAACATGATAAAAAATTTGATAAAAAAAAAATAATAATCAGACTTTCTATAGCTTGGTATTATTAACATTTTCACAATTTATACCCTCTGTCCACATATGTTGCCATCGGTTTTTAGAAAAACGAATTGCTCTAGAATGTTTTTATTTTTTTGGCATGTTTATTAGGTGCTACTAGTTACAAATCAAAAAAGGAAATGAAAAATGCACTCAGCAGTCTCAGGAAGGTAATAGTAATAGTAAGCTCTCCATCTCAAACTTAGCTATTTTATATATCGAGCACATTTTGGGAAACAGTACCCAGTACAGTGTGCACGGTATTCATTTTGGCAATTTGATCATCCTGGAAATTCTGTGCATATAATAAAATTGGCATACTGTGGACAGTATACATACTATATAATGCAGAGTAGTATGGATATGCTATTCCGAACATTACATTTAAGTTCAACCAAAGCTACTTCCATTTAAAATAACATGCTTGTATAACTTCTGATTAAACAAGTCAATGCAAAAGCTTATCAGCCCAGATAACAATTACGCTTTAACTGTATGAAGTTGAATACATTTTCTGTTTCTAATTGGATACAATTCAAAGTGTCCTTGAAAAATGAATAAATACAATCCAAAGGCTTTTGCACTTGTATGTAGTATATTTTCTTTAACACTCTGAGATGGCCTGTTTGTTCACCTAGAGTCGATTGCTGTGTTTGTGTCACAGACTGTTTAATGGACCCATTGTGCACGCTTAACTCACTTAATGAAATTGATTGTTTTATATGGTTAGAACGTTTATTTTTATAAAATATAGCTGCAAGCAAGCCACATTAACCAAAGCTATGGAGAAACACATAACTTTTACGGATCTATTTGTATTGCTCTTTTCTTAAACTATTACGATATTCCTTTGGGAAGCATGAAGTTTTACATCCATCACATTTTGAAAATTTTTCTGTCTTACACAAATGACTTGAAGGTACAGCAAATATTTGTTTTACTTATGATGATGTTTAATACAAAACACTGGAGAAAGTTTAATGCAAAATTTATATTTTCACATAAAACTCCATTTGGTTTTTTTCTCTCATTGGGATTAAATAAGGAAGTTTTGGTGCAATAAAAACAAAGCTATTTGGTTTTTAATATCTGTATATTTAAAACATAAAGGGTTTATGGGATAGCCCTGAGTTATTATGTTTGTGCCATACAGACCCCTTCTGACGAAGCACACTGATTCAGTGATATCTACTTTGATAATAAGCATACTACCATGACTGCAGGACAAAATAACAAATGTTCAATACATTTACAACCCTCCAAGATTTCACAGAGACACTATGGCCTCCAGCTAAAAATTCATTTAACTCTCTGAACTAATATTGTAAATATATAGTCTAATGAGTTGATTTATATTGATTTGCTGAATATGTGCATTTTGAATCTGAATAAGCACCTTAGATAACATCATAGCTCTGTTCCAAAACCTAGTGAGCTGCCTTGCTGTCTACTGCCTACAGAGGCAGCATCCTAACTTGAATGGACCCTCATAAGTGACTGATTTGGAACATGCAACATACTGTAGGCCTGTGCGTCATACAAATAGCACCAATATAGTCTCATGACAACTCATAAGAATTTGTACAAGATCGTGAATTTGTACGAATATATTGTACGACTTTCCTCTGGGTTACACAACAGTGATTTTCCAGTAAAAATCATTGTTAGGTTTAGGTTAGGGGTTCATCTTAGGAAACATCTTAATAACATAGTTATCTGGTTAATTTATTTTTCTCTATGGGAGTAAATAATCATTATAAAAATATATAACACACACACTTTAAATATTGGGTAAAATAGCCAATTTTTATTAGATTGAACTGTATTTATTGATACTTTTCGGAACTTAATGAATTCAATTTATTTCCACTGAGTTTGTCACAATGCAGTTTTGGAATGGCCTTCTCTTTGAAGTATACATGTAATGCTGCCTTAAGCTTTGGCCAAAAGAAGTATCTTAAAAGCCAGCATAACCTGTTGCATCGGAAGTGCACAAATGATGCATTAAAATTAGCCTGACCTCATGTAAATATGACAAAATATTACATGGTTCCTTACATGCTTGATTACATGCAGTTCCAAGGTGAAATGTCCACTAAGTGGTGCTAAAAGAGAGTTACATTTTTTCCCAAACAGATGAGGATTTTCAGGTTAATGCTCTATCGAGCTTTAAATCAAGAAAACCTACCTTCCTACCCTACATCGATGGTGTCAGAAAAAAACAAATATGAGATGAAAACAATTCACATTTCGACTGTGGGCTCTTCAGGACTTGTACTCCGGTCCTTAGGATCGCAACTGCAACACTCTATCAGTTGAGCTGCCGTGCAGTTGAATAACATTTTCAATGTAGTTGGTTATGTAATGCAAACGTTAAAATTAAGGCTGTCAACTGATTACAATTTTTAATCGAATGAATTACACGGTGTGCCGATTAATTAATCAAATTAATCGCAATGAATCGCATAAATAAATATTTGCTGAGAAAGCCCCTCAGATATCAATAATATAATGATGAAATAATTAAATAGTTATAAAAATTACAAATAATTATATATATGTGGCAGAGGAGTTAAGCATTGATAAGACAATACAAAAAGTGGCTTTAGAATCCAATGTATAGTTTATTTGCTATTATTGAACATAAGCCAATCATTGGCCTACAGTTCACAGCAATCCATTTTGCGATTTAATTTATCAGTCAGTCTGAGATTTATTATGAGGGCTTGTCTAAGGACGCGTCAATGTACACCTGCGACAGGCGGATGCTTTTGGAGCATCTCACTTTGGTTGTGTCACGTCATAAACATACCATTTTTAGGTCGCTGTGTCTAGTTAAACGTAGTTTAACACTTGGAAAAACACGTCTTGAAATCCCAAAGTTCAGATTTGGCTCCATAAACCTGTCTTTTGAACGCGAGAATGCTTCCTCGTGTCGTGCTGTCTGCTGAAATGTTGGTTTGTTTTCCGTATAAGCTGCGCGTTGCCTATAGAGCTGAAGTTTCGCTTACTGCCCCCTGGAGAAAACAGGTGGTACTTCAAGCTTGAATTGCTCCGGAATCTTCCTTATTACAGTCCGGGGACATGATTAATTGCGTTAATCTTTTTAACGCGTTACTTTTTATATAATTATTCACGTTAAATCGACAGCGCTAGTTAAAATGTATCGCTGTACAAGTCATGCCCTATAGTATAAGTGTTTAGCTGATATAAGATAGTATTGTGTGAGGAACAGGGCGAAAAGTAAGTGTTTATGAACTGATATTTGTGAGAAAGTAGATAAAAGTCGTTGTTGTAGCGCCTCTAATGTTTATTTTACTAGGAAACTGCTGCGATACTTACAATGAGTCACGTAAAATCATTTATAATAAATGTAGGTACAGTAATGTGTTTCTCTGAGACCAGGCTGCTTAAAATGCTAACTACATTGGCAGCTCACTAAGTTTCGGAGCAGAGCTTAAATATGAGACTGGCCATTCAAAGTAGACTTCAGTAAAACTAAAAGACTTCATCTTCGAAATACTCGAGTCCTTCTATAACGGTGTGCTGTTGCATCTTTCTAGTCCTCTCAGTTTGAACACTCTTGGTTCTGAGGATATTTCCTCAGGTAAGGACAGGGCAGGGTTGTCATGCCCTTGTTCGGATTTCTTGGTGGAAATTGATAATTCAGGGTTGATGTTTATTGAGTCTGGGGTCACTACGACCCCATCCGGGTCAGGCACACTGATATTAAGTCGAGCTGGGCTGCAGCACAACGCTGTTGCTCTTGTAATAAGTTTGTCAAGCGGTTTGAGAGAGTGCATCCACTGCGGGAGAAACTCCCAGCTGCGCAGCATCTTCGGCAGGTGTGTTGGACTGCGTGACTGCATGAGATTGACCAGGAGAATGAAGATTGTGATTGCGGTGAATGGTGCGCCAACACCAATCATAGCCTGCCAACCGGCCAGCGAAATTCCAAACACGAGGGAAGGCAACAGCAGGAAACAGACCAGCAGGTAGAGTACAGCAAACCAACGATATTTTGCAGTGCGTTCACCCAGTGCAGACGCCATACGGATGGGCAGACGAGTGAAGGGGATTGGATACCACAGCAAAATCCCAAAAATATTGAAGTAAAAATGGCACAAGGCGATCTGGAGGGAAAGTAAGAGTACAAAAAGAAACTAAATTTTCAATTTTTTAAGAAAATGTGAGTGGTGGTTGCTCGTGCAAAACTCACAGACACAATGCTAAGTCAAAGTGGGTGGTTGCTAGAATGTTGCTATTTGGTTACTAAAGTGTTATGATTGTCTTTAAGGCATTGTCATGCAGTTGCTACGGTGTTCTTGGTGATTGCTTGTAGGGCTGGGTATCGATACAGATTTCCTGATATGGTAAGATTTCAATTAACAAGCTCTCGATTCTGATTCTATTCAGACTAACTTGGATATTTTTCATATAATGTTTACATATGAAAGCAACTTGACGATTCTCAATTCCAATTCTGACACCACAACAAAATACTTATTAATTTGAGTAACACTGAATCAAGTTATTAGTTATTCAAGACAAGTATACAGTCAGGGGCAGATTCACTAAACAGTTGCGGCACTTATGCCCATGGCATTTCAGCGCAAATACCTGCATCTTTTTCACAAACACCCGCAATCACGTTTAGTGGGTGCAATCAGCACTGAAATTGTGCTGTGTCTTCAATATTTAAATGAAGTCATTGTCAATCCTTTCCACGCAAACACGCCTCCTTTGTAGCCTATGTAAATAGGCTCATTAAAGATTGTGTTTCATTCACAAAATTCCGTGCAATTTGCCCTGCGCAATTTACATCACGTTATAACCACCAAATGAAAGAAGGTGGTAAAATGAATTTTATTTAAAAGAGATGTTTGTGAACATTTTCAAACGATCACTTCAGCAGTAATTAATCAAATAATCATCAAATGAATTTGAAGAGTGTTATAACCTGGCACATATCCAGATGTGTGGTGTCATCAAGCGCACATTGTGCATGTTTAAGAGATGATCCTGGTGTCTGGATCAAAGTGTTGCTATTCAATCCCAGCAGTGTGTGTCAAATATGGTGGTCTGAGGCATCCTCAGCTATATTGCGCTCAGAATTGGACTGTGAGACGAGGAGGAGGGTGGGGCCCCAATTGAGCTAATCAGCCGAGGAGAGGGATAAGTGCAGCAGAACGCAGCAGTTCGGGAGAGAGAGAGCCACACGCAGCTGTAGTGTGTGCATTTATGTTTTGTGTCTTTTTGTTTAAGTTTTCATTAAACTATTATTTTGACGGTTCAGCTGGTTCCCGCCTCCTCCTTTCCCATGTCAACCTTGTTACATACTGCAAGATCAGAACTGTGCATGCAAATTGTGTTCAGTAGCGATTTTGTGGGCACGTTTGCACCTTTGCCTGATCTGCATAATTCCTTTTGTGAATTGGGCGCTAAATGAGCGCAGTTAGCGCGTGCAAAAAAAATGCCACTTTTAGTGGCCGTAATTCATTCTTAGTGAATCTGCCCCCAAGTATTGAAGTAAGAACAAAAAAAAAACCTAATTAAGAGCAATAGAATAAATAAAAACAAAAAAAGAAATCAAGAAAACAGTGCTTTAAGGATTTAACAGCAGTAGCCTATCAAGTATCAAGTAAACATTCAGAAATTGAAAACAAGTAATGAAATAACATAAAACTATTTAAATTACTGGCCTGTCTGAGCCGATTCTCAAGTCTGAGCGATTAGAAAAGTATTAGCACACCTCTCCTCTCGCATGATTTAAGCTATCATTAATTTCCATACCACACGTGGTGCAGGACGAGTTACACACCAAAGGGTTTAAGCAATTGTTCAAATCACTAATCCTAAGAATGAGCAATAGTAATAGAAATGCTTGCCTTACATATATAAATGCATTAATAAATACAAATATGACAGGTCTGGCAGATGCATATTTCTGTCAGCCGGAGTTTTGCCCTGAATTTTTTATAAGGTGCAATTTTTCAGCAAATTGAAATTTCCACTGAGTGCTCAGAAAGTCCAGAAATGGCTTTCTGTATGTGTTTGGTATCTGTCACTGGTACTTGTACCTGACACGCAGCAGGAAGCTTCTCGCGGGGACTGGCGAGAGCAGCAAGGATGGCCGTGGTGGTTGTGCCAATGTTGGAACCCAAGGTCAAAGGGTACGCCCTATTCAGACTGATCACACCAATGCCTGAAAGAATCAGAGGCTTTAGTTACACATCAGGGGTTATGTTTAGATAACAGAGGTCGACCAATAGTGTATTTTGTTGATACCGATAACTAAGGTGGTGGAAAATGCCGATGACTGATTAATCGGCGATAGTTTTCTAAATAGATTCATAAAATGCTACAACATTTTCTTAGTCGGCACAGAAGTAGAGGCCAGAGCCCAAAATGAATAAAATCCCAGATTTAGTTTATTTATTTAGCCAAAATCCCAATATTAATCAGAAAAAAAGAAGATTGGTCCATATCGTGGGACTTTCAACACTAAACAAGCCTTAAACACACCGGGGACTCTTATTTTGAAATGACGGAGACTTGACTCCATTACAGTGCTCTATATTTAATATTTACCAAATTAAGCTTTTTATAGCCGATATATTATTTTTATTATTATTATTCACAATATATGAAGTTGGAGACACAATGTATGTGCTGACGAAGGACATTTCCATATAGTCGCATTTTTCTTTGCATGCACAAAAAAACTGAATTGTCAGAGTAAAACGGAGGAATAAAAAAAAACCAATCAGCAACTATCGGCATAGATTTTTGCAGATAACAATTGCTCTAAAAAGCAACTATCGGCACCGATTAATTGGTAAAACCGATATATCGGTCTACCTCTATTAGATAAATATCAATAATCTGAAAATCTGATGTTTTGAAGAGCATAATGTGGCGAACTTCTTTGAGACTGGTTTCATGAAATGAATGTTTATGAAGTTGAATCTGAATCGGTCATTTATATGGTTGCTTCCTCAACTTCAGGCACTTTTACTGTTGCACTATGAACTTCTAGAGAGTAATATTAATATTTAATATATTAAAGTATATTACATACTTTAAAAATACACTTTAAATTTACAGTAACTCTAGAAAGATTCTCATTCAAATCCGGAAAAGAGGCAGAAAAATGAACACAGAAATGTAAATGTTCCTTTCATAATGAATTATAATGAGTAAACACTGAGGTCAAGGAGTTTGAGGTCTTTTGTCACTGCTGACGACCTCTTAACCCACATTCTAGAATTAATAATGATTTCAATGACACTTAAACTCTTCAGGGGCTTTAATAATTGATGATCTCAGTTGTAACCGTAATCTCAAAGACACAAAGGGAATCCCATTGGCTGAAAAGTTAATAATTAATATAATCATGTGACAGCAGATGAGCCATTGCCAGGTAATGGGCAAGAGTAAATCAATAATAAAAGAGAAAGCACCTTCATTTTGCCTTTTCTTGCAGAGGTGATGACTCGGTTAATATTTAACTAGAGCCAAAAGCACACTAATAGTAGTATGCTTTCTCCCCCAAAGTTACTCTATTTGTAATATTTGGTATACTAAAAATAAAAGTTTAATCAGAACTGCTGATTATTTGAGTTCATTAATTTATAGCAAAACAAAATAGTTGGCAAACAAACTAGGTGAATCATCAAGGTTTCATAACTGTTCTGCTGTTAAAAGGGTACAGTCTGATAAACAAGAATTAATCGTTGAACTTAAGACTCCCAAAACAACCTTGCAAAGTTCGGTTATTTGTCTAGCTGCACATGAAAGATCTTGTTTTGATTTATATGCACACCCAACCATGACACCAAAATCCCCTGGACAGATTTCTACCACTACCTGAAATATATTATTGTAGTGACATTTTAATGAAAGTTTTCTTTGCTGTGAAAGTTAGAGTTAGAGTTCACCCAAAAAATGCATTATTTAAAGTTCTGCAGGTTTTTTGTTAGCTTGACTGTTTGCTTACCAAATTTTTGTTCTTGCTTTTATTTTTGGCTTGTCAAAAACAAGTCTAATAGATTAACAGACATTATTTTTATTTATTTATTTTTTATTTTCTCCCCTATTTGGAATGCCCAATAAACAATGCGCTCTAAGTCCTCATGGTGCCGTAGTGACTCGCCTCAATCCGGGTGGCGGAGGACAAATCTCAGTTGCCTCCGTGTCTGAGACCATCAATCCGTGCATCTTATCACATGGTTTGTTGAGCGCGTTACCACGGAGACGTAGTGCGTGTGGAGGCTCACACTATTCTCCACAGCATCCATGCACAATTCACCACGCACCCCACCGAAAGCAAGAACCACATTATAGCGACCACAAGGAGGTTAATCCAACGTGACTCTACCCACCCTAGCAACCGGGCTAATTGGTTGCTTAGGAAGCCTGACTGGAGTCACTCAGCACGCCCTAGATTCTAACTTGCGACTCCAGGTGTGGTAGTCAGCATCTTTACTTGCTGAGCTACCCAGGCCCCCTAATAGACATTATTAATATGTTTTTGACTATTTTGAAAATTCTGTCATAATTTACTCACCCATAAGTCATTCCAAACCCATATGAGCTTTGATTACAGCGCGCATTCATTGTGGCATTGTTTTGACAACCTTATGCAACATCACAACATTTATTTCTGTCCAGAGTTGCATTGATTTTTGGCCGAGATCTTGTATTGACGACGGGAGAGTCGAACCACTCCGTAAAGTCTTCTCCAGCACATCCCAAAGACTTTCAATGGGGTTAAGGTCAGGACTCTGTGGTGGCCAGTTCATGTGTGAAAATGATTCCTCATGCTCCCTGAACCACTCTTTCACAATTTGAGCCCGATGAATCTTGGCATTGTCATCCTGGAATATGCCCGTCCCATCAGGGAAAATAAAAAAATCCATTGATGGGATAACCTGATCATTCAGTACATTCAGGTAGTCAGCTGACTTCATTTTATTGCCGCATAACGTTGCTGAGCCTCGACCTGACCAACTGAAGCAACCTCAGATCATAACACTGCGTCCAGAGGCTTGTACAGTGGGCACTATGCATGACGGGTGCATCGCTTCATTCACTTCCCTTCTTACTCTGACGCGCCCATCGCTTTGGTATAGGGTAAATCTGGACTCATCAGACCACATGACCTTTTTCCATTGCTCCACAGTCCAAGCTTTATGCTCCCTAGCAAATTTAAGTGGCTTTCTTGTGGCCACACATCTGTTTAGTCCCAATCCTGTAAGTTCTCGTCACATTGTGCATGTGGAAATGCTCTTTCTTTCACTATTAAACATAGCTGTGAGTTCTACTGTCGATTTTTTACAATGGGAATTCACCAAGAGTTTTAGTGATCTCAGATCACGATCATTCAAGATTTTTTCTGACCACAATTCTTCTATGAAAGCTGACGGTTCACCACTATCCAGGTTTTAATAATGCGTTGGACTGTTCTTAACCCAATTCCAGTGATTTCAGCAATCTCCTTAGTTGTTTACTTTGCTTGATGCAATAATTTGCCCCTTCTGAAACACAGTAACTTCTTTTCCACGACCACGGGATACGTCTTCAGACATGGTTGTTTAAGAAGTGAGAAGCTACACACTGCATCAGTTAGGGTTAAAAGAATTGTTGCCAGCTGAAACAGATTAATCACTACAATAATGATCCAATCATAGACTCTTAAGTATTGGCTTATTTAAATCCAGCGACTTTTTGTTGTCCAGGCAATGTATAAATATGATGCCAACAACAAGCTAATTAATTGCTATGGTCACTTCCAATAAAATGATCAGTTGTGGAAGTCCCTGATTAGAGTCTCACCTATGAGCGGAGTCATAGCAGAAGTGAACACAGAACTGCTCTGGATGATAAAGGTCATGCCAGCCCCCATCAACATGGCAAGATATCCAGTCAGCCAGCCGAGAGGGTAAGGAAAATCTGTATGGAGGGAAAACAATATTAAACACAATTCCCTTAGAATCTGTAGACACTATGTTGACATGGGGATTATAGTTCAGCTACTTTGGGGTCCAAATGTCTGAGACCACATTGAAAATACAGGATTTTTCTGGAAATGTTCCAAAGGTTTTGGGACTTTGGAAAATTCAAAACAAAGATATAAAAAGGTTATGACATAAAATGAAGAAATATTTACAATTTTGCACTATTTCTAGGCTGTCATTAAAGAAAAAAGGGAACATCCTACCAAATTTTAACAAAATTTTCACTCAAATTGTTTTGTTTATTATATTATTTGTAATGAAATATTATTTAAAAAAAAACAAAAAATGGTAACACTTTCAAAGAAGCTCATATTTATAATGCATTGCAAAAGCATTATATTGTAAATGCATTATACTGCATTTATAATGTCTCATAATAAACCTTATAATAAGTTATAACTTCTTATAAATAATTATAACTACAGTTATAATACATTATAATAAAACTTCCCCTATTCTTAGTTATACTTAAAGATTATAATGCATTATTACACAAGCAACATCCAATTTTAATGCAGAGAAGTTAATAAAGTGAATGCTATAAGTGCTGTATAGTGTAAACAGTGAAAAGGCTTCATGACATGAACATATTATAAGAGGTCTTTGCCTGTATTAAGTTACTAAAGAAATATCTTCTTATAAACAGCCATAACATAAACTTGTAACATACAATACATTATAAGTCAAACTTAAACAATGGAAGTTATTTATAAAATATGTCTCCAAATAAGACGCAAAAACATTAAAGTTTATTGAATAGCGTCCAATATAGACTCAGTTTGATTTACACCCAAGAAGATTGGCTACATGTGTGACCAACATACATATTTTTCTCAAGGGTTTCTGATATATTTTAACCTTGTAGCTTTACGAGTGTTTCGTAATTTCTCAAAATTTGCGTTGAACGTGTGTTTTGTATTTGTGCATGTGTAATGTATATTTATAATGTATAACTTCCAGAATGACTTGTAATGTTGTTTAACCACTTAAACATATCTTATGGATGTTTATAAGACACTGCTTTTGTCACTTCACTTAACGCATACCTGTTATATATATTACAAACATATATAATACATTACAACTTCTGCAAGACAATTGGATGTTGCTTGGGTTATTATGCATTATAATCTAAGATATAACTATGAATAGGTAAGTATTATGATGCATTATAATTGTGGTTACTTATGGTTCTTTATGAGAAGTTATAACATAATATAAGGTGTATTATGAGACATTACCAATGCATTATAAATATGGGCTTACTGAAAAAATTAGGTTAGAAAAATGCAAAATAGAAGCATTTTCACTTGTGGTCTCTGACTTTTAGTGTCAATTATTGAATACTTAAAATACATTGATCTAGAGTTTTTAATGTGTTTGCAGCCATGGACTATATGTTTTAGTGGTTGTTTTCCTGGCTTTTGAGTCCTAGTTCAGCATGCGTAAACGTAACGTGATGCTAACACACTTAACACTTGCACCGTGCACATTACTGTATGCCATTTTTATAAGAAAGCACCTACTAAAACACATATACACAAATGTAACATTATATAATGCATTCAGAAAATGCGAACTGTAAACCGGGGCTTTCATATGTATAGCATTGGGGCGTTATCGTACAACTGAAAGCTAGCATTAAGCGCTGCTTTTATCTCTACATGAATAGCGCTGCAGAGAACATCTTGTTTTGGTTTAAGTGCATTATGATACTTTTGGACTTTCTAATAATCATCGGCTGCCACTTCGAAAGATCAGCGGCAACAAGGTCAATGTTGAAATAGTTGGAACTCTGAGCGCCACATTATAACTCTTGACAGAAGCGCAATGCAATGCCAGGAGCAGTTTTACGTAAGTTACTCAAAATAAGTAATCCACTACAAATGACTAATTACTTCTTTAAAAATGTAATCAGATTACTTTGCTGATTACTTCATCTAAAAAGTAATCTCATCACTAATCCTTTTACTTTTGAGTTGCTTTCTAAATCACTTTTACAAGAAAGGTTTTTGGTTTTCAGCTCAAATTCAAAATGTCTATATTTCCTCATTCATCGGCGCACACCCTTCAGCTGTCACAGCAATGCTAACAGACGTACATATTAATTCATATTTTAAATATATTATACATAATACCTTAGCGCAAGTAATGTACTTCATTGAAAGTCAGTAACTGTAATCTGATTACAATAATTTAAAATGTTATGCATTACACTATTTATTTATTTCTTTACTAAAAAAGTAATTAGATTACAGTAACTAATTACTTAGTAATCAGATACACCCAACACTGGCCAGGAGTAACGCTCATAGACTTCAATGTATTCAGCAATGCTAATGCGAGTCAAGTAAAAGCCCCCTCAACGTGTGTTTGGCTGCAACATCCCACAAAGCCACCGGCTCTCCCTGCACCAGTCCTGGGGTTACCTACCTGTGTTGATGACCCCTTCAATGACCTTTGCAACTTGACCTTTGAGTAGAGAGTTCAGGACTTTGACGATCAATAGCAGGCAGGTACACAGTACCATCAGAGAGCTGGCCAATAGAATGAGCCCGATGACCAGATCTGACATAGCAGACTCCACAAACAGATGTCTGCCTGTGAGAAAGAGGAAGAAGAAAATGTCAAGAGCAAATTCAACTTAAAACCTTATTGGCTGTGGTCATAGATGCAGTATAACTGTTGTTTGGCTGACATTGGGTTGGCTGACATGAGGCCAAGTTTGATGGCAGTGCGAATTTTGGAAGGTCCAATAGGTAAACATTCCTTGTGAGAAATCAATGGTTAATATTTCATCTGCAAGTATTGCAATTACTGTACTTCACTGAGACTCACATTTCTCTGTGTTTATCTGTGAGGTGATATTCTGAGTGATCCAGGTCAGATCAACATCTTTCACACAATACACCGCAGTGGTGCAGTTCTGGGCGGCAGTCGCCGTCATATTCACGGAGGACTGTGGAGAGAAAAAGAGCAATATTTCATGCTATTGCAGAAGAACAGAGTCAGCATTTATTTCCATATGAATGACTTTGTTTTCCACACAAAAGCCTCTGCTGGAGATGGTAAACGTGAGTGATGCACAATTCTGTGTGAACTATGACACTACAGTGTGGAGTAGAAGACATGTACCAACATATCTGAAAGCAGATCAATGCGAGAGAGGTTTTTATTCATCTCAATAGTCTCTAAACATTCTAAAAATGCTTAACTAAACACAACTTGCGCAGGAAAAGTTGACTGTACTCATGAAAGGTTATACTGACAAAGAAACTTGTCAGTGACTCTAGTGTAGTGCACAAGGGTGAATCTAGTCTATGTCATAATTTACCCCAAAATCACTGGATGGATGGATGGATGGATCGATCTACTAACGACATCTAACACCTTTTCACACTTTTTGCATAATTTGGCAAAATTACAGCTTGATTGGAAATGATCTTCTATTATTATTATTATTATTATTATTATTATTATTATTATTATTATTATTATTATTATTATTATTATGGGTAAATCCATTAGATGTGCAGATTAGGAGAATCTGAAAAGTTACCACGAAGACCCTGGACTTGCACCAGACTTTCACAAGGCTGTGATTCCTCATGGACTCATCGCCCAGGGCGATGCCCGTTATTACCGATTTATCCAGCTAGAAGAGATAAGATGCCACAGTCAATATCAGACAAACTGTGTCACTGTACGTGTAAAATGGCTGAAAATGCTGCCAGGCACAGAATATACTGCATATCTCAGCATAGATGGAAATATGAGTGAGTCAAGACACTATTTACATAAACACACAGACACACACCTGTATGATGAGTTTAGTAAAGGGTTCAGTGATGGTTTTCAGGAGTTCAGGCGCCTCGTCTCCGCTGTGCAATTGAAAGCTGCTGACAGTGACTCTGGCCAGGTAACTCAACACACCTGACATCACCTCCAGCGGCAGCAGCACCAGCACTGACAACCAGTTAAAACAGTCGTGAATCGTCGCGCCAGCAAATGCCCTTGACAACGAAAGGACAGAAAGTCATCAGGCCACAGCAAAAAAATAAACACAGGACAAAAATACGTACTGTGTGCTTACTTGTGCTGCCGTTTTGAGTTGTTACAACTCAAGTCAGCATCAATACTCGCTAAGCTACCCAGGCCCCCCTCCCTTAACCATCATTAAAATTTTTGGTGACTTGTGCCACAGTAGATCTTCTGTCAGTTTGGACCAGATGGAGTAGCCTTCTTTGCCCTCGCTCATCGATGAGCCTTGGGCTCCCAACACCCTGGCACCAATTTGTGGTGTGTCACTCCTCGGACCACTGTCGGTAGGTATTCACCACTGCTGACCGGGAGCACCCCACAAGCCTTGCCGTTTCAGAGATGCTCTGATCCAGTGATCTGACCAAAACAATTTGACCCTTGTCAAAGTCGCTCAGGTCTTTACTCCAGCCCATTTCTCCTGCATTCAACACATTGACTACGAGAACTGATTGTTCGCTTACCATCTAATCTACCCAGACCTCGTCATGTGGCATTGTTAGGAGATGATCAACATTATTCGCTTCACCTGTGAGTGGTCATAATGTTTTGGCTCATCTATGTATATATTGCATATAGAAAATTAAGCCTTTTTAGGGCCATTAAGATTACTTACATTGTGCCATTATTTTCATGACAGTCAGTTACTCATATTTTAGCCTTCCATTCTCATTACCACAATGCAACAACAACAAAAAAGCAAATATTATTTAAATTGTAAATTAGTAGTACTCTTGGTACAGCCTTTCATTTTCTTTTCTTTTTCTTTTAATTATTGAACAACAGCAATGTGTAATATGGTCAAATATGTGTGTTACGGTAATGAGAATCATAAATGAAAGCAAAGGAAATAGTAAAAGTAAAATGACCGGACACATTACTGTAATGAGAATTGGCTGGTAAAATCTGCTTTTGAAAACAATGTGTCAATGCAAAAAAATCTTAATGGTCCTAAATGTGGGCTACATTTTCCTTATGTTGAATATAATTTTCTTTTTTGTGTGTTGCTTTGGGTTTAAATACGACCAGGACATTTACTTGACAGGTTTTGTGAGAATCACCCAATGAGAACTTGATTTTTACAATCATTTTCACATGGTTGTATCATTAGTTTGATCAAATGCTAATGATTATGGTTGAAAAATCGTGTAGGTCCAGCAGGTCGGTACCGTTTAAATTCATTCCTCTCTCCTGCTTGCATCAGGGCGACTATGGTGTTGGTGACCGATGTGCCGATGTTGGAGCCCATAATGATGGGGACTGCAGACTTCACTTCAAGCACTACACACACACAACCACCCATATACATACAATTACACTGAAACTACATTTTTACATTTTCTTTACATTAACATTGTGAGTGATGTTTACCCATGTATTACCCATGCTTACTGCCGCAATATACTGTAAAGGTGTTGTGGGTCGTCTATAGCGAGTCGCTATGTGGCTGATGGGCTGTTCTGGGTCATTGCTTACATACTCAAATGAAAAGAGCCCACCCTCAAGTCTCTATGATATTCTGGTCTCTATATATGTCTCAGGTCCCTCCATCAATGTAAGTTTTATTTCCTTCAAAGTGAAAATTGTAAGTCCAGTCATTTAGAGAAGTGATAGCACACTACTCCTTAACAACGTGCATGATTTAAGGTGTCATTCATGCCTGTAGCACAAACTGAGAAGGCACACCTAAGTTTGATACTTAGGGTTAGGATTTGTTTAAATCCCTAACTTTTAAGTATGAGAAATAGGAATAAATTATTTTAAAGGTTTAGGATGGTGGGCAGAACATTATTTCTTTCCATTTGTTTCCGCTGACTGCTAAATTATGCAAGTCAATTCACATTTAAATCCTAACAATAACAATGGGCTGTTTAGCATCAGCAATTGCTAGTAATTACCGTCTCTTACACTTGTGAATTTTTCAGCGGAAGTGCAGATGCTGTAGTGAGCGAGTTTGACCACATAGCCCACAGTGCATAGCATGAATGACCAAACACCCACTCCAGACATCCATTAGCATCAATTCATTTGCACAGAGAAAAGCAAAGCCACATGCAATGAGCTTAGTGTCAGTCAAGGTTGTGCCCTTAAATATATTTCAAAGGATCAACACTGCAAAGAGATTTATTGCTGTTGGGCACAGAAACCCACCTCCTCAACTCACATACTACAGTACATGCTAATAATGTGTTTACAACTTTATATTCAAATTTATAACTATATTTTCAGGATTTACAAGTATATTCTGATTTTTAACTATATATTATCGATTTATAACTATATTTTCAGGATTAACAACTATATATTTAGATTTACAACTATACATTCGGATTTATAAATACATACTCAGGATTTAAAATGATACATTCTGATTTAAAATTAACTAAATATTAAGATTTAAAAGTATATATAAACAGATATATATATATATATATATATATATATATATATATATATATATATATATATATATATATATATATATATATTCAGATTTAAAATGAAAATTAGGGATTTACAAATATATATTCAGGATTTATAACAATATATTTGGATTTACAACTATATATTCAGAATATATATTCAGAATTTATAACTATATATTTGGATTTGAAATTTTAGATTGACTATTTATAACTATATATTCAGGATTTACAACTGTATAATAAGGATATATAACAATGTATTTGGATTTACAACTATATATTCAGACTACATAGTCAAGATTTACAACTATATATTCGGATATAGTATAACTACATATTCAGGATTTACAATAATATATTCAGATTTACAAGTAAATATTCAGGTTTGAAACTATACATTCAGGATTTACAGCTATATATTTGAATTAACAATTTTTATATTTAGTATTTATAACTATTTATTCACATTTACTGCTATATATTCAGATTTACAACTATATATTAAAATTTACAACTATTTATTCATATATATATATATATATATTCAGAAATTAGTTATTTATATATTTCAGAATGTATATTATATAAGTATTTCCTGTTTGGCTCCCCAATCCCCATTATATATTTTTTCTTTCTAGATAGATAGCTATATGCCCCATTTGTGCCCCACAGATTTGCCTGCTTTTAACAATTCAAGGGCAATTCGAAATTATTGTCTGTGGTAATCAATGACATGCAACAGATGCTTTAGATACGTAGAGCTTAACTTGTTTTGAACCAAGAACATTCCTTTAAGAATCATGCAGACACGCTGTGTTAAACATGAGCTCGTTAAACTTAACAGAACTTTCTAATTAATTTCTTGCAGACTCTTATTTGGAATAAGCTCCAAAAACCACACTTCACATGTGTCTCAGACTTTGAGCCGCAACTGCATATGCACAAACTAATTAGCACATTAATAGGAGATGCCACTTAATTAAAGTTGGAAACATGGAGGAAAATTTCGGAACAAACATCTAGAGATAAGGCTTGCTGGATAAATGACAATGTAACATCATTTGGGGCCAAGTTTCTCCAGAGCAAAGTATCTGAAGTCACAATAGTTTTGCAGAGGATAACTTTGGAGTTGATGGGTTTTTTAAAGAGATAACTTAAAAGGACCTTTGGATGTAATGAAGTTTTAGATCAGATAAAAAGTTACGATAATGTCAAAGAGCTTTTAAAATAAAGTCGACTTTGAGTGTAACAAGTTTATATTTTACCTACAATTTGTCTATAAATCAAATTTGATAATAAAATCAATATATGAAATTCTATAAACCCTGAGAGGATAGGGAACTCTGGTTTAGATGGAAGACTAGAGATATAATTGAGCTGAAAATGGTCTTACATCCAGAAGAAACCAAGCTGACTATGATGGATGTGGATGTACTGGAGCTCTGGACCAGAACCGTCACAAGTATCCCCACCATGAGCCCTGCCACTGGGTTAGACAAGATGGCATTATCCTGAAAAATGCCTCCAGCAACTTTACCTAACAAAACAAAACAAAACACACAGGAGCAAACAAACAAGAGAAATTAGACTCCTTTTAGTCAACTTGGTGTGATAAAAGGTTGTAACTTTTACATGCAACATGATACAGACAACACTGACAATTGAAGTTAATCAAGCAAACAGTGTGTTTACAACTGATTAACTAAATCTTAATATCTAACCACTGATTACAACATTGGAAGCTCAGCACTTCTGTTGGGGTCGTCAAAACTGGGGCAACCCCTGAAAGAAATAGTTAATCAAAAATGCTAATTCTGTAAACATTTACTCAAGCTTTAGGGCTTGACAGCCCTAGTTCCCATTTACTGTCATTGAAAATTTGCATTTTGTGTACCATGGAATAAAGTACATCATATGGGTTTGGAGCGACATAAGAATGAGTAAATGATGATACTGATAAATTTTGGGGTTCCTGTTGCTCATTTGGTATTGCATGGCATTAGAAATGCCAAGGTTTTTGATTCCCAGACGCATGGACTGATAATATGCATAATCAATTAAACAATGTAATTCGCTTTGAATATTCACTTTTGGAAGCGTCTACTAAATGCATAAATGTATTACTGTAAATGTAAATGTATCAACAGAGAAGCAGGTTCTAGACTGATAGTATACTAAATGTGTTTTCAGGACTGACAGATACAGATTACTTCCATTAAGCAAAAATTTTTGTAGCTGCCCAAAGAAAACTTTAAAAATGAAGCAAAAAGTGCAGTAAAGGATGAATAATTACCCCCAGCCAGCTGGAAAGCAGAGCTAAGGATATCCAGAGAACACACAAAGCCGTAGAGAAGAAGTAGGAGGAGAGAAATCCTCAGTATACTCGTAAATGGCGGATACATTTCTCCACGTGTGGTCTCGATGGTCTTTGTAGGCACTGCCAGAGGATAGCAAATGTTTCAGACAGAGACACTGATGCCAAAGAGTGCAACATGTTATCAGCTACATGATTTTCCTGTGTGAGCTAGTTTAAGATTTATTTTGGCCAGTTAAAAATTAAGAATCGCAGAATATGGTCAGATATATACAGATATTCAGGGCCTAAATCATCCTGAACAATTCAGACGGATGAAGAAAGTCTGACTTAGTCTGACACACTTAATTCTCCCTTCCAGGGTTTGGATGAAGGAAAGTCAGCATCAGTGTTGTAGTTTTGCTCATAGCAACCACTGACCAGGTCCAGAGTTGTGCTGGTTCTTCTGGGGTCTTGATAACTCCCACCTGGGTATGAAAGAAATGGCTTTGAATCTCTTGAACCACTTACGTTTGTTTATGCCTTATGTTTATTTGGTTGATATACTGTGTGTAGGTATGTATTAGGGCTGTCAATTTAACGCATTCATTTAGTGTGATTAATTATATAAAAAATTAATCCAATTAATCATGTTCCCGGACCATAATTAAGGAATATTTCTTCCATATAAGTATTTCAAGCATGGAGTACCACCTGTTTTCTGAAATGGGGCAGTAAGCGAAACTCGATGTATAGGCAATGCGCAGCTTATACAGACAAATAGGGATGGCCGATACCACTTATTTTCTTTTCGATCCGATACCAGTAATTTCAAGTTCAATATTGTCGATACCGATACCAATACCGATACCAATACCGATATTTCTATTAATTGATTTTTTTGCGATTTCTTGTGATAAAATGGGTCATTTAAAATATTATTTTAAGTCATATTTCAACTATTGTTTTTTACATTTGTGAGCCTAAACAGAAAATTATTAGACTTCAGTTTTGTTTACTCTTATAAAAATTAACCATGGTTTCATTACAGTAACTATAGTTTAACCATGGTATTTAGTTAAACCATAGTTACCACACAGTCAACCGTGGGTACTACTACAGTAATACTGTAGTAAACCCATGGTTATCTATTTTTTAAATGACTTATTAACAACAATTACACACAATTATAAGAAACAAGAAATGTCACCTTTAGATATGTTGTTATTTTAGTGTGAATTTACTCCAGAAGCTGTTTCTCTGATTTTCTATCATTACTTCTACAAGGCACTGATCCCTCTGGTTTGAATAAGCCTTGTGATGGTGCAAGCGCTTGTCTGCTTGGCTGAGTTCACAATGGCATACTACTCATACTATTTCTGCCATAGACACATATGGCAAAAGTAGAGTGGTATGAGAAGTATACAGTTCCAAACTCAGCACTTGTGTCTTTCAGCATGCATGTTGCAAGATGAGTGCAAGAAGAAGAAATAGTTCCCATTCTGCACAAGTGTTTGCTAATATGGCCTACTCCATTTTATTTTACTTTGAAGCTTATGATTATTGCTCACATTCATGGTAACCAAATAATAATATCACTAGTATACAATTCTTTTTAGAATTGATATTTTTGAGTGAGGACCGTTACTCTTGATACAACACCAGTATCGGAAATATCGATACTTTAGGATAGATCCGCTCATCCCTACAGACAAAGAACAAACCACACTTAATAGAGCAGACAACACAAGATGAGAACATGTTCTTGCGTACAAACACAGCTTGATGGAGTGCAATCCGAAGGCAGGGATCTCAAGACGTTTTTCTAAGTTTCAAATTTAATTTAACTTGACTCAGCGAACGGTCTATGTTTATGACACAACGCAACCGAGACGCTCCAAAAGTGTCCATCTGATGCAGGTGTACACTGACGTGTCCGACAAGTAGACAAGCCCTCACAATAAATCTCAGACTGATTGAAGAATTCAATTGCAAAATGCATTGTGTGAACTGTAGGCCAGTGATTGGCTTATGTTCAATAATACGGAAATAAACAACATATTGCATTCTAAAGCCACTTTTTGTATTGTTTTTATTTTTATTTATTTATTTATTTTTTACTTGTGTGCCTAAATAATGTAATGCATTTTAATGTTCTGTATTATTAATTTTAGGGATGTCCTGATACTATTTTTTTGAGACCGAGTACGAGTACCGTTACCTCGCCGATAACGAGTCCGATACCTGTTTTTTTGTTCAACAGTTTATTTCAATTTTATCATCAAAATGGTGTTTAAATTAATTAATTAATTAAAAATGTAATCAAATGAAAGTTTAGCAATACATTTTAAACATGATATTGTATTATTTTTATCAAATGAAGTGCTTTTATTCAGAACCATCACAGATGTAAGATATTGCTTAAATATAATACAATTACTATTGATTTAATTGTTATTATTATTAGTAGTAGTAGTAGTACTATAGTAGCAGTATAACAGTGAATATTACATTTCTGTCATACAGTTTTAATTTCAACTGAGCTTTTATTTTAAATTGTTTCTGTGTTTCTGAGCTCTGACATCATGACGAGCTTCCCACTTCCCACTATAGCCAGTCATTACATGATTGAAAGTGATTATTAAACCCCAATAGGCTGCTATTTAAATAAATATGTACTCTGTATGAGCCTCGTGCTACAAAGTGAATATGTGCTCTGTTCACTGTCATCTGCTACAAACAGAGCGCTCAATACACATGACAGTGTTTTTTCCTGTATGAGCCAAAGTGGAGCTTTAAAAGATACGTGCAGCCAGCGTCGGCACAACACAGTATTCACAAGTGCTCACATTTAGTGTAATAAAATTGCTTATATGGTTTACCGGCATGGCGTTAGCATGGCAACAAAGTTGTAATATTGGATATGACTTTACACCGATGGTTAGTTAGTGATTTCATCACACTAAAAACATGTCAACATGTATAATGTGTACGTTTGATGGCTATACTTTTAAAATGATGTGTATTTTAACATTTATAGATTGGCCCCATTCACTTCCATTGTAAGAGCCTTACTGTATCCACGATTTATTTATTTTTTTAATAAACGAGGGACGAGTGAAAAATACTTTTGTGGTAATTAGCATGCCAAAAATGCTGTTGATTGAGCTTAACTTGTATTGAACCCAGAATATTCCTTTAATTCTGACTTCTAACTTTCAAAAATATGTTTCTAATCTTACGTCTTACCTTTGAAGCTGGTAGTTTGATCCGCAGCAATGATTCTGATTGGCCGTGATGACATGATGCTTTCTAGATAAAGATCAAAAGGCATTTCAAGACCATTTGTATCATTTTATTGCTCTTTGCCTGCTGTGTTGACTGGAGCCTTTTTTGGCACCTTAAAAAGATGTTCAACTTTCCCAGCAAAAGTATGCTCAAATAGCATCTAAACTAATGGCTTCCTGTCATGAATTCATTATTGGATACTTCATTTATTTCTAACTCATTTCCCCCCCTCTTGTCAAGATAGTGAAGATGACAACACATTCGTGGTCCCTCATGGCCACTAATGACTATGTTTACCATCTGACTACCTCTACCGCCATCAGGTTTAAATCAGAGGTGCTTTGTTTAAATTACAGGGAAATGCATTTTTCATGTCAATGTTACTCTCCAACATACCGTCTGTCAGCAAAGCGCTCTCATAAACGACGAACTAAAGCATTTTTAAAAGCAGATGCTGAATGTCAGAGCAATTATTGAATGACAGATTATTCTCTTGTTCAACGGTCGCTTAGAGCAGTGGTTCTCAGGGGCCTCAGCACACTTCCAAGGGGGTCTCAAGCTGACTTAAAATTGATTTAGAATAAGAAATATTAGTAATTAAGTAATTAAACTTAATTAAAATGCTAAAAAATACTTTAAGATGTATGCCTACAAGTTATAAACAGGCTCTTTCTGAAACTTCTAGAATAAAAAATTATCCATGTTTAATTATTTTAATCAGGCATGTCTAGTTTCAGGTGAAGGGGCCTTCAAATATACAACAGGGCTAAACCACACCAAATATGCTTTTTTTTCTCTCTCTCTCTCTGTATAAAGATTGAAATATATATTATATATATATATATATATATATATATATATATCTTGATGGAGCAACATCAGTTCATTTGTGTGAAAAGAAATAATTAACAGAAGTTTTTTTTTTGTTGGTGGGGGGGCTTTTACCCCACACTTGGGGTAAAAGGGCCCCCATGGGGGTTAAAGTAATATCATGTAAATATAGGCACAATAGTTATATGGCAACATTTTTCAACTTAGGCAAATACTTTCAAGATAGCAACATGCTTTTTTTTTAAATAACAAATTAAGATTTAAAATAACCACTTCAGAAAAAAGAAAAAAGAAAATCCTGATAATTTCAATCACATTTGACATTTCATCACATCTCAAGTTTTCTTTAAACACATTAATTAAAAAAAAACAAAAAAAAAATACTATTCTTTTTTTTATTATTGTTTTTATCCCTTTTTCTCCCCAATTTGGAATGCCCAATTCCCAATGCGCTCTAAGTCCTCGTGGTGGCGTAGTGACTCGCCTCAATCCGGGTGGCGGAGGACGAATCTCAGTTGCCTCCGCGTCTGATACCATCAATCCGCACATCTTATCACGTGGCTTGTTGAGCGCGTTACCGTGGAGACTTAGCGCGTGTGGAGGCTTCAGGCTATTCTCCACGGCATTCACGCACAACTCATCCACATGCTCCACCGAGAGCAAGAACCACATTATAGTGACCACGAGGAGGTTACCCCATGTGACTCTACCCTCCCTAGCAACCGGGCCAATTTGGTTGCTTAGGAGACCTGGCTGGAGTCACTCAGCACGCCCTGGATTCAGACTTGCGACTCCAGGGGTGGTAGTCAGCGTCAATACTCGCTGAGCTATCCAGGCCCCCCTCCAAATACTATTCTTTTACTTATTGGACAATAATTAAAAACTTTTGATTTAATCACCTTGAACAAAACTGAAAATTATAAAGAATATTTTTTATTTATTTTTTCTAAAAATAAATGTTATTATTTCATGGATTCTCATTTGCTACATACATTTTCAACATTTTAAAAACAGAGTGACTATTTGCACTCCAATAGTCTGGTGGAAACGTAAATTAAAGTCAAACTGCCCCCCAAGTATTGCTGCAATAGCGTATGTAAAGACGGTATGGATGAGTTTTTATCAAGCTGATGTCCCGGGATCGATTGCCCCCTTTGTTCCACCTTTTCCCATCATGTCTCCACTCATAATATTTCATTTAATACAACTTATTATAATAAAAAAAATTAATATAAAGGTTTATTTTATTTATTTATTTATTTATTTTTGGACATGGTGGGGAGTTGAGAGAAAGGTTTAATGAGGGTACAAGTAACCATGCTTTTACTATAGTAATACTGAGGTAACCATGCTTTTTGGCCATAGCTTCAATGCAATTAACCATGGTGTTACTACAGTAATATGGTTTTAATACAGTAACAATGTTTAATTTTGTGGTTTACTATGATTTTACTACAAAATACCATGGCGATACTATAGTTACTGTAGATACTATAGTTATAGATACTATAGTTACTGGTTAATTGTTGTAAGTAGGGTTATGTTTAGAGGTAGAATGTCTGTTGGACTCTAAATAAAAAAAAAATTTAAATTAAAAAAACACCGCAGTGATGCTACTATACATTATGTTAGTATTTAATTGTGAGTGCAAATAGCATCTAAAATTATTTGTCCTCAGTGCAAAGAGTCTTTTTGTTGCTATAAACACTTTTTATTTTTTATATAAAATTTTAGATCAAATGACCTCAAAATAAAATTTTAGACATTGCATACTAGCTCCGTTGTATCCTACATTTATTATAGAAATATCTGCGACTTTTAGAATTTTATTCCTTTCCATGAATTCCAAATTCCCTCACATTCATTGCCAAGGGAACCTTTGGGAGTTTATTTTAATAATGGAGCTGCACATGGAATTAAAACCCAACTCAGTACAAAAGCACAACAATGCTAAATAAATTATGAAATTTTCTGAAGATTATGCAAGTGGTATTTGCTTGCACAAAAAGTCGTCTCCACAATGCTATAGGTTGCTGTTCGAGGTTGCCAGACCATTGCGATGCATTGCGAAGATATTCTGTGTTGTTAGTGCATTGCTATGTGGTTGCTAGGGTGTTCTGGTTGGTTGCTAGGTGGTTAATTACTGGCTCAATTCAAAAGACTCCACCCCCAAGTCTCTATAATATTCTGTTCTCCATCGTTAAAGCACTTATTTAATATTTTTCATCTCCGACAGACAAAAATTGAAAGTCTGATCACTTAGAACAGTAATAGAACACCTCTCCTCTCCTAATACTAAAAGTTAGGGGTCCCTAATGCAAAGTATTCACAATTGCAATGGTGATCCTTAGCAAGGACCATTAATATTGCCAAGACTCCTTGTGCAGTCACTTCCTACATTTAGCATTCTGAGCACCAGGCCAGGTTCTCCACTGTGTCCCTGAAGCCAAATAGGTGTGAATGCACACCTGCAATGTGTGTGTAACGGTAGCCAGCTGGTAGATAGCTATGCAGTGTGTAAACCTCACTCCCCTGGGCTCAAGAGGCGCACTAGCAACTTTCACTAGAGGTTGTAGCCTTTAGCCTCCTCGTAAACGCGCCCAACTCCCATGTCGGAGACACCGGTTCGAATCCCGCTCGGAGTGGGCTGAGCAGGACTGGTTACAAAGACTCCCCAGAGAACAGACATAAACACACAGTGAAATATTGACCATGCTTAGAATGAAATTCAGGGAAGATGTACTGTTATAGGTACAGGTAGAACAACACCAAGTCATTCCTTTATAGCTGCTATATTGACAAATTGATCTAAAATTTATCTAAAAGGTCACCGAAAAAAACAACTTACCTTTTGGGTCCAGATTTGATATGATTCCGCTGCAGTTGATGAGGCTTTTAAATAGTCAGTCCTCACTGTACAGGACGTTTAAATGGGAAACCCTGTCATGGGGTGTCAATAACGACGTTCCCTAACTAATTAACTTGTTGGACATCAGAGTTCAGTCAGATCATTTACAGTCAAATGACTGAAGGCCCACATGCAGGATCACTGATGCACATAAACTGGCTTGTGATGCAACCATTTAGCCTTTTAATATCAAAGCCAGACTAACTATTCTATTCTATTCTATTCTATTGACATTTCCATCTCAATATGTTTTTGTTTTTTGTTTTTTACTGTAAAAACATGACACCTTGTGGTGAGAAGTTACAACAGTTGTCCATTTTCTTAGTGTTTATTTTGCAAGGTGAAAATTGTAAGTCTGATCAATTGGAAAGGTAATAGCACACCTCTCAGTGTGCTAAAGTTTAATACTTAAGGATAGGGGTTTAAACAAGGGGCTTTTCTATTCAAATAGATACAGTAAAAAGTATTTGTGTTCTGAATATGTATCAGAGCATAATGTCTTATATGAGTTGTTTTAGTGCAAGGTCATGAAGCATTGGTCAGTTTTGGCAGGTGTCCAGTGCTGTGTCAGTCATGTGTGTGTGTGTGTGTGTGTGTGTGTGTGTGAGATGATGGGGTCTGGTCGATTTTTGTCGAGTAGGCTGCAGTGTCAGCAGTGACTAACATCACTGTGTACCTGCTCACCTTTGAAAACATTTAATCTGCTACATCTATAAAAAAATAAAAAAAAACTAGTTTAAAGAGGGTTAGATTATTTAGGCCATGAACACACTAACAGTACAAGATGTAAAAATGCTACAGTAAAAAAACGTGAATTAGTTAACAGGAAGTACCTTAGAAACATTTTTAGATGTAAAAAGTATGATTTTACCGTATAATTAACGAAAACATTTTTATATTATGTTTAACAAGAGAGTACATGTACTTTTTACAGCAATTTATTGTTAAAATTACGGTGAAAAATGATAATCTGGTGTTCTCAGAAGTCCCTGTGTGACCCATCACATTTCATTATATTTTATGGGAATAGATATGTTTCTTCTTATTTATAATATCAGTTATGTAGGGTGTTCTGTTTTATGTACTTTAGTTAATGTTTATTGCATTATTTTAGTGTCACATGTGTTAATCTGATGGTGTTTTGTGTCTCTACATGTGTATTAATTATAAGTCACACTTGATGAACTTGAAGTCATCATGTGGCCTCTTTTAATTACTATGGTTATTAACAATATATTTTAAAATGAAAAACAGACTTTTGTTGATCCAGAAGGTTAGTATATCAAGTTTATATCATTTAATAATATAAACGGTAGTGAACTGTAAAATGTGCAGGCATTAAAATTGCATCCCGTAAAGCCTGAAACATGGTCACCGTATTTTTAACTGTAAATTTATGGCAATCACAGCTGTTGGTATTTTACCGTAAATGTAACAGATTTTCACATATAATTCACTTTTCTACTGAGAGTTAAACCTGTTCTGTACACATAGTTTGGTTATTTACTGTACAGGAATGACAACCACATTCTACAACCAAATTCACTTCAGCAAAACTTTGAGTTTTCAGTTTTAAATAAATATAAATTGTGTGTACAGAACTAAAACTAAACAACTAGCTTTTAAAGCATTGATATAATACAACTGTTAAACTTACTTTTAAACACTGTAGGGTGTGATCTGATTACAAAGTAACTAGTTACAGTAATCAAATTACAGTTACTGACTTCCTATGAAATTAATTACTTTTGAGTACAGCAAATAAGTGTGTGTGTGTGTGTGTGTATATATATATATATATATATATATATGTTTCTAAAATAATATAATAAATGAAGAGCACATTTCAAACATGAATTATGTTCATATGTACATATGTTTGTGTCTCTACAGCTGAAGGGCATATGCCACCTGATAAGACATTTTAAGGGAGATAAACACGTTTAATTTGTTGAGTAAATAAAGCAGTCACTGAAGTGTTTAAAAAAGTAACAAAAACGTAATTAGTAATTTTGTAATTGTTCGAAGAAGTAATCAGTAAAGTAATCTACTTATAGTTTATGATAAGTAATTAGTAATTTGTAGAGGACCCAACACTGCTCTTAACACACTGTTAACTTCATCACTTACTAATAACGGCTGGACAATAACAAGTCTTTAGTCACTAATGTTACTTTGTTCAAAAATATTAATAAGTTACAAAAATAAAACGTTTATTGTTTACAGCAGTGAGTCACCAAAAAATTGTTTAGTTATAACCATAGTACGGAAGCCCTGAACCGCACGTTGAAAATAAACATTTCAATAGGTTAAACTATTTTTTGTGGTACCAACCTTGGCCACCAGGTGCCAGTGTTGAAGTCAAGACCAGCTCATCCGAGTCCGAGTCCAGTCTGAGACCAGAGTAGGTCGAGTTCGAGGCGAGACCGAGACCAGCAAAGGCTGAATCTAAGATAAGAGTTTTTTAATGAATGTATTAAAAGTATAGTTTAAAGAACTATTGGTCTAAGCACATATATGAAATAAACCTCATTTATTATTTTCTTAAGCTTGTTGGTTAAACAATATTACCATTTGAGAATAAAAATGAAATAAATGACAGTCCTAAGTTAAGTGAACAAATTGGTATTACAATTACGACACGTCAGTGTTAACAAAATGTCAGTGAAAAACTCAAATTAAAGGTTCAAAGTGCCTATGTGGCGCAGCATGTGCAATACAAACTACCAGCTTCTGCATACTATTATATATAAGTCAAATAAGACATTTCTGCTTTACAAACTACAGTATTACTGTACTATAACTAAAATGGACCTAAAAACCAAACAATAATTTACTAAATATGACGGTGTTTACGCAGAAAGTGAATATAAACATTTAAATTCAATTTGTGAATAATTTCCTCAATTGCACTGCTATATTTCATATAGTCAAGTAAGCATTTCTATTTTTTCTGATGACTTGAGAGAAGTATTTTAACATTTTCTTCAGTATGTGTAGCATTCATGTAACTAATAGCTAAATCAAAAGACTAGAGGCCTTTCAGACCAACATAGTGCAACGAACCCAGAAAGCAAACATACGTCTCCGAGATGTCTGTTTTAGATCTTTTCATCTGGAAAGCATCTAATGTCTGCTAAACATCTTAAAAATATCAGATTTACAATCATCCTAAGTCATAAACATCTCAAAGGCATTTGCCGAATGTCTTATTGACATACGTCTTATTGCAGATTAACTATTGCAGATGAGCAAACAACGTAAAATTGACAATCTTCCAGATGTAAACACACACATATAGACGTCTGGATGTTGTACGTGTGCTGTCAGGGAACAGAGTATAACACAGATGTCTCGAGACACGTTTTTAACTGTGATGTTCTTTTTAACTTGACAGAACTTCAAAAAATTGTCGCTCCTGTACAAGATGCCAAAAACACAGCGCTATATAATGCAATAGTCAAAGACATCCGTTTAGGAAGTTTACATAGAAAAGCAACTGAAAAACAGCACGGATGGACAGAATAACGTGTTTGGTGTGAACAGCCCCTTATCAACAAGACACAGCACTAATGGAAGTTTCTCAAAGTTACCTCATAATTGTTGACTGTTGGTAAATATTTACTTTATCCAACGATTGGTTTGTTTTCCATTTTCTAAAATATCCCGATGCTGTTTTAATGAGTGAGAAACTGAAGAGCCAATCGATTCAAACATTTTTGCTAACCTGTTTGGCCAATTCGCTGAAAAGAACCGACTCAATAAAATGATTTATTTGTGGACTGGGCATCACGTCTTCTGATTCTACGTAGCAGACTGAAATGCGGGACAAACGTCAAGATCTCGGATATTGTCAGTCGACTGGACTCTGGGTTAATTTTGAGTACACACTTGAGTCAAGACTGAGTCAAATTGCTCACGAGTCTATGACAAGACCAAGACCTTGAAAATATGGTCTTGGACTCGGACACCAGTCCAAGTCCGAGTTCGGTCTCGAGTACTACAACACTGCCAGGTCCTACTATCAGTAAGCATGATTTATAGATTTATAGTTATAATACAATAACAAGAATGTTTTGCAAATCTTAATAAAGATGTATAATATAAAATATAATTTTAGACAGTCCTCTAATACATTAAATCAATCAACAGATAAAAACAACAGACATTCTGTCACCTTGTAAAGCACAAAGTATACTTTGGTCAGACGTGAATGCTAAGCATCTATGTACAGGAAACATGACGCAAATCTCGTCATCAGCAGTGTGATTTCTCTAACCACACGTCTTTGACCACGCAGAGTGCACATGCGCCTGGAGCTATATGCACTAAATAGTGGGTTCACAAAGTGGCAACCCTCACATTTGAGGCACTGCTGTCACAAAGAAGCGCTAGATGTAATCGGCGCTAGGTAAAAACAACAACAGTGGATGTGCAAGTAAAGAGAGCATGTGTGAGGAGGTCTGGAGATACCTGCATTTGTAGAACTCGAGACTGAAGGAATATAAAGACATCTTTATGGGTCTAAACTCCTGAAGAGAAAGTCCGGTGTCTCATAGCAGTCGTAGCACGCATGCGTCAACCGCCAGAGTAAAAAAAAAAAAAGAGAGAAGAAAATTCAGAGAAACAAAATTGAAGGACTTCAATGCCTAAAGGAAGGCACTATGATGCCTAAAAACAAGTTTTCACCTAGTGACATTTTTTCACCTTGCGGTTCAGGGCTTCCGTATTATGGCAACCATCGTAATTTCAGAGTAGTAGGAGTGATTCCTGTATTCTGTACACACACATTAATTTAGAGGATTCACTCCAAAAATGTCACAGTGTGTGTATGGCCTTACTGAATTGCATTTATAAGGAACAATAGAGGATTTATAAATGTTCTTTAACACATTTGAAACAATTCTTTACTCATTACTAGAACTTTGGCACAATAATCAGTTAAAAATGAGTAATTAGCACAAACTTTTTAACCGAAGGTCAGAATTATCACTGTAAAGCATAAGAACTGTAAACTTGCACAACTTCAGTGAGTTATTTAAGGTGAATCAGCTGATGCTAATAAATAAGTGAACAAGTGCATTTGTCTCAATTTTACCTACGGATCACGACTCAAACACACAAGAGAACCTGTATGGTGTCAGGTAGTCCAGTTCACAAAACCAGTCTGAATGACTCGCACCAGACTGATCCAGTTCTCAAGTCATGACTTTTGAAAAGAGGAAATAGAAAGAGATGAATTACATTAGTCAGAAAAGAGAAATATGCCAAATTTACGGTCACTCCCTAAGCAGTTTTATTTGAAAATTCATCACAGCAGTGCTGACTAGTTTGTTTGGGAATATAACACAACGTATGGTGATAGAAATAATTTTAAAATTGACATTCAAATAAAAAGTTTGCAAGATTTAACCTTCTAAATTAAGGTGTAGGTCTATACATCAAAGTCTATGAAAAGGGTCCATTGTAGCGGAACCTTTTGACATTTTTTATTAACCATTATTTTAAATATTCTACTGCTGTTCTAAACTTCCTCTTCAGTCCAGCAAGTGCATTAACTGAAAGCAAGCTGCAAAAACATGGATTTGTGAATTCATAAAACTTCACTGCTTGCTTTTGCCTCCTGTTGTTTACCTTAAAAACCTAGTCTTGAAACTCCTTTTCTCTGCATGTAAGGAAGTCCTTTAAGTGAGTCTTCGAATCAAGTTTATTTGCTTTGAGCAATGCATGAATTTAGCTTGCAGTTCTCGGTCCTGAATGCTTTCTTAGTGTATGAAACATGCTTCGATGACACTGTTAATACAATACACATTTAAGCGATACAAATGTAACACACGTGCCACTCGTTCATAGTGTAAGCAGTCAGTTTATATACACAGCATGACAGTTTACAGCAATTCAGACAAATGTGTGTTTTTTCCTAATATGGAAATATTACTGATTTAGTCTATAGCACTAACAATTAACTTTATATATTAAAAACAGTTGAAGTCTGTGGTATGTCCTCATTTTGCTAGTAAACGTAAGTTTGTGTGCGTGCTGAGCTGTACTTAATAATGAAGTTCTGTTCCACCAAAGATAATGCGTTATGCTGTAATTGTACTGATCTGACTGCAGTGTGTGTGTGTGTGTGTGTGTGTGTGTGTTAAACACAGATTAATGGCAGCATCACTTCAGCTCTTCTGTCGATGATGCTGGAGTCACATTTTCTTCTGGTCCCTCCTAAAACAAACAAACAAACAAACAAACACACACACACACACACACAGGTCAATACAGCGTTCAAGCCATGCTAAAATACAACATATAAAAACAGATTGTGTGAAAGAGTTAACCTTATTTTACACGTCAAGCACTAAATGTGATAGCAGAAGGATGACACTTTGCTTTAATACAGTATGTCTTTTCAATATAAATGTAAATGTTAAAATTAACGTGTGTGTTATAAATTTGTATGATGAAAAGTTCGAAGCCACTCGCTTTAAGGGTTGGGTTTTTATACAGATTTGATTCCGATTCACAAGCTCTTGATTTATTTTGATTTTGATTCGATTCTGAATCATTTGGGTATATTTCAGGTAAAATGTCTATTTTGCTTATATCTTAAAGAGTTTTTTTTTTTCATCATTTTGGTCACATTATAGCTTTTTAAAAAATGGACAAATTCCATGAAATACATAAATAAATAAATAAATAAATGTCTTTAAATTGCATATATTATAATGCAGGGGTTTTCAAAGTGTGGGGCGAGCACCCCCAGAGGGGCGATAGAGCATGTCAGGGGAAATGTTCATATATATATATATATACTACCGGTCAAAAGTTTTGAAACACTTACTCATTCTTTATTATAATTTTCATTGCATCTTCAAAGTAGTCACCCTTTGCCTAGAATTTGCAGACATGTACTCTTGACATTTTCTCAACCAACTTCTTGAGGTATCACCCTGGGATGCTTTTTAAACAGTATTGAAGGAGTTCCCATCTACACTATATTGCCAAAAGTATTCGCTCATCTGCCTTTAGACGCATGTGAACTTAAGTGACATCCCATTCTTAATCCATAGGGTTTAATATGATGTCGGCCCACCCTTTGCAGCTATAACAGCTTCAACTCTTCTGGGAAGGCTTTCCACAAGGTTTAGGAGTGTGTTTATGGGAATTTTTGACCATTCTTCCAGAAGCGCATTTGTGAGGTCAGACACTGATGTTGGACGAGAAGGCCTGGCTCGCAGCCTTCGCTCTAATTCATCCCAAAGGTGCTCTATCGGGTTGAGGTCAGGACTCTGTGCAGGCCAGTCAAGTTCTTCCACACCAAACTCACTCATCCATGTCTTTATGGACCTTGCTTTGTGCACTGGTGCGCAGTCATGTTGGAACAGGAAAGGGCCATCCTCAAACTGTTCCCACAATGTTGGGAGCATGGAATTGTCCAAAATCTCTTGGTATGCTGAAGCATTCAGAGTTCCTTTCACTGGAACTAAAGGGCCAAGCTCAGCTCCAGAAAAACAACCCCACACCATAATCCCCCCTCCACCAAACTTCACAGTTGGCACAATGCAGTCAGACAAGTACCATTCTCCTGGCAACCGCCAAACCCAGACTCATCCATCAGATTGCCAGATGGAGAAGCGTGATTCGTCACTCCAGAGAACGCGTCTCTGCTCTAGAGTCCAGTGGCGGCGTGCTTTACACCACTGCATCTGACGCTTTGCATTGCACTTGGTGATGTATGGCTTGGATGCAGCTGCTCGGCCATGGAAACCCATTCCATGAAGCTCTCTACGCACTGTTCTTGAGCTAATCTGAAGGCCACATGAACTTTGGAGGTCTGTAGTGATTGACTCTGCAGAAAGTTGGCGACCTCTGCGATCTATGCGCCTCAGCATCCGCTGACACCGCTCTGTCATTTTACGTGGCCTACCACTTCATGGCTGAGTTGCTGTCATTCCCAATCGCTTCCACTTTGTTATAATACCACTGACAGTTGACTGTGGAATATTTAGTAGCGAGGAAATTTCACGACTGGACTTGTTGCACAGGTGGCATCCTATCACAGTACCACGCTGGAATTCACTGAGCTCCTGAGAGCGGCCCATTCTTTCACAAATGTTTGTAGAAGCAGTCTGCATGCCTAGGTGCTTCATTTTATACACCTGTGGCCATGGAAGTGATTGGAACACTTGAATTTAATTATTTGGATGGGTGAGCGAATACTTTTGGCAATATAGTGTATGTTTGGCACTTATTGGCTGCTTTTCTTTATTATTTAGTCCAAGTCATCAATTTCAAAAACTTTTTTTAATTTTTTTTTTTTAATTACATTTTAGTTTTATAATGAAATACATTAATATGGTGGCACAATTATATTTTTGTCTACAAAACTAATTTCAAACATTTAAGCATACGCCTTCAGATCAAAAGATTTTTAAGATCATGAGAAACATTTCAGTCAAGTGTTTCAAAACTTTTGACCGGTAGTGTATGTATATATACACATAAATATGATGCATGATCTTATGCACTGCTGCCACATGATTGGCTGTTTAGATAATCGCATGGATGATTGTTGATGCCAGATGGGCTGGTTGGAGTATTTCTGTATCTGCTGATCTTCTGGGATTTTCACACACAACAGTCTCTCTTTGGCATCGAATGGGGGTCGTGGCTAGTTTGGCATACCGCAGCGGCCCGTTTCAGCTTATCGCCACCCGTTCGCCCCCGTTTCATGGCCGGCCATCTGGTAAAAGTCCCGGTTCTCCCTATGACCGGTCTGCCCCTGTCACTCTCTCTCTCTCTCTCTCTCGAACTGGCATCCCCGGCTCCTCTTTATCCCTCTCCCGGCTGATTGGGCTGATTCAGTGCTGGGCGTCCATCGTTACGGCCCGGCCACACCCTCCTCATCACAACATTGTTAAATTTGTATTGTTTACATGCATACTTTTTACTGTTTACAAGTATTTACATTGATTTATAGAACACATGATAAAAAGGTACTATCCTTTTAAGAATATCAGCAGTTTGGTTGATGTTTAAGTTTAGTGCATATTAACAAGATTTGAGTCAAACGGGTTGTTTACCGCTTACGTGCTAAGTGTGATTACAATTAAATGTTTCTGTTTTTTGTTGTTTTTGATCAACAAATGACTAAAGAACAGAAAGTGTATTAAAAGACACATTATTCTATGACAAATTGATTGCGTGGATTTAGTCTTTGGACACAGATTTCACGGAAATCAAACTTTTATTCTCAACACAAAGAGAAAGGATCTCTACTTAACATCTCCACTATACTACCCAATCACCGGTGAGTGAAATCTGAACATTTATCCAGTGGCTAATCACGGACATTTTTAGTCACATATGCAAGTAATTTACTAGCATCATAGAAGGTTGTGCATATAGTAAAACATCAATATTAGGATTTAAGAATTGATATGAAGATTGTGCAAATGATGATTGCATGGCATTGGAAAATATTACCATGCTCTACTCACCTTCACTTTCTCCAGGAGGTCAGAGCCACCAGGCAATGATTTCTGGGGTATGTGGAAGGCCTGAGAGAGTCAAGAGAAAAGGACACTCAATTAAGACAAATTAAAATGAATGCAAGTACACAAACAGGCATGCATACTTGGCCAACGCAGTTCACAACTTGAGGGGGCAATAGAGTTACCTTCACATGTTAAACCCAGTTTCAATTAAACCACAAGTGTTATTACTCAGGTTGCTAGCTATAATGATGTGTTCAATTGAACTGACTTTTACCACCTTGCCAAGGAAGATTCTTACTAGAATTTCAAATTCAGTTTGAAATCAGCAATTAGCACGAAAATACCAGTTCAGTATGAAATCAGTTTGTGCATTAATAATCAATGAATGAAACACTATTAAAATGGCATTCATTTGTTTGTTGTTGATGGGAAGATGTTGTTGTTCACCTTTTTGGCTTGCTGGACTTCCTCTGTGGACTTAGACCTGTTTTTCACGGGCTGTCTTTGAGGGGAGGTGGACTGCAAAGAGAGACCACACACATGCGAAAAGCACCAGGAAATACACCACTGTAAAATGACTACATCAGCAAAAATCCCATTTTCTGTCAGCTCAGCGGGCTGGATACTTACCTTCTGATCCATGATGTAATACTTTGCTCAGACAAGTGAGCAAAAACAGCTGGTCTCGCAAACAGAATCTGATCTACTTACAAGCAGCTGCCTGTTAAGTTGAGAAGAGAATGAAGCAGTTATTTTGGACAACAATTAGAGCTCAAGTCTACACTCTTCTAGTCTACCACTTGAGGCCACTACAGTACACCGCTGAGGGATAAACTAAGTCAATTCAGTGGCATGCACTGTATAAAGCTGTTTAAAGCTCCTATATCACATCAAATTTTTTCACAACTCATGTTTTCTGGGGGTTTTGTCTACTGAAACTTCTTTGAAAGGTCCTTTTTTCTTTCTTTCAATGTTTCGTTAGCAGAACGATAAAACAAAGTGTTAAACAACAGTACTGCCCATTGAAGAGACTGTGAGTCAATCCAGAGGCGTCATACACATTCTGATTGAGGGAGCACGTGCCCCCTTAACTTTTTGAGCCAAGAGGGTTTTGAATGGATTATCTCAATTCCAAAAATGTATTTGTACCTTCGATAATTAAGTTAAATGATTATTGCATGTAAAAAAGAATGTCTGTTGGAGAAATCTTTATTGACATATCTAAATTTTGTCAGTCCAATCTCACTATAGGCAGCGTCCCATAGCTACCTCAGAGATCATGCTCATGGGGAAGGTGGAGCACAAAGATAAAGCGCAGTGTTATGGTAATAAAAATGAATTAATTGCATCAACTTCAGTGCAGTTAACCTTTGCCAACTATGTCTGATCTCTGTGGAGCTGTCAGTCAGTTTTTTTCAGTCTAATATAGATTATGTCTATGTTTTACTTTGATCAGTCGCTGTTCATTTTCTTTGATGCTGAAATGCATTTGGCAGGTTTTGCAGTGTCCTTACACTCTCTTTTCTTCATGTTTAAAGAAAGCAGCTGCTTATTGTCTCATTTTAGTGTGAATCCTGTCATTTCCAGTCATTATACAAATTTTAAACAACAAAAGGCAGGTGGGGTCTGGGTAGCTCAGTGAGTATTGACGCTGACAATCACCACTAGAGTCACGAGTTTGAATCCCACGGCGTGCTGAGGTACTCCAGCCAGGTCTCCTAAGCAACCAAATTGGCCCGGTTGCTAGGGAGGGTAGAGTCACATGGGGTAACCTCCTCGTGGTCACGATTAGTGAATCTCGCTCTCAATGGGGCGTGTGGTGAGTTGTGCGAGTAGCATGAGCCTCCACATGCTGTGAGTCTCCGTGGTGACGTGATTAGATGCACGGATTGATGGTCTCAGAAGCGGAGGTAACTGAGACTTGTTCTCCGCCACCCAGATTGAAGTGAGTAACCGCGCCACCATGAGGACCTACAAAATAGTGGGAATTGGGCATTCTAAATTGGGCAGAAAAAGGGGATAAAATAAAAACATTTAAATAACAAAAGGCCGTTCTATATGGTTTTGCGGTAGCTGCGGGTTCTGTATTTTCAGTGGGAGAAAGGCGGTGCGGGTGGCTGAACGGATCAAGGTGGCAGCTCTTTTACGAGACATTTGCATCTTGTCTTTCATGACTTACGGCACACACTGCGCAAGGTAAAAATATTTTATTTCTTCGCTGCTGCTGCTGCATGTCATTGACCAACTCATAGAGATAACTTTAATCAGCCGGCATTTAGCTTTTATTTATTCGGTTACTTTAAGCACAGTCTGATCGATTGCTCCCTGTTCCCTATGTAGTGCATTGTGTGGCAATCTCTGAATATGGAATAGTGGACGAGTGAGTGATTTCACATTTAGGCTGAGACCTTTTCATGGTAAAACTATTTTATGGAGAAGTAACACACTCATGGAGAAATACAAACAATTGTATTTAATTGATTTTCTTTGTTTTATTAGCCATCACTGAACACGGAGTACAGTTTTTATAGTAACTGCCTCGTTCAGAGATATATGTTTTCACTCTATATTGAGTTGAAGTAGTTTTGGGCATTGTTTTCTTTGTGTTGCCGCCTTTTGCACCACCTCTCGTGTTATGTTTGAAAAATGCATGCAGAAAAGAGGTGGAAAGACCATAAAAAAGGACGTAAACCAGCTAAAGATATCAAACACACACTCTACCTCATAAAATGTAACCAAATGCAGCCATTACTGATACACATTTATTGACAAACAGCTGCGAATGTAATGGTTTTATAAAAAAAAAAAAAAGGTGCATGACACCCCTTAGTCTATCCATCACAGCCTAGTTGTTATTCCGGTCAAAAATGAAAGATGGCATTACTGTAAATAAGATCCATTGACAGCATTTGTGGCACAATGTTGATTACCACAGAAAACGTTAGACTCGTCTCTTAATTTAATTAAATTTTTTAAGCAAAAATTGCAATGTGAAATTCATCTTTTTTTTTTTTTTTTTTTTTTTTTTTTTTAAGTGTAATTTGATCTGTAAAGCTGTCTAAATTTCCATTGTTTCGTGTACTGTTTTAGGAGGAAAACATTAGATCCTTTACAGGCTTTACATGGTCATGACAGGAGTTGAAATGGATATAGCTAACATTGCAAAGAAGAGAAGGTTGGTAAGCATTTCTGTCACACTAGTATCATGTCAACACATATAATGTTGATGTATTAAGTCTGGTGGCTAGTTTCAAAACAGTGTCTGTATTTTAACACTGTTTTAATTTTTTTTTTTTACCCTTTTGTTTACATTGTAAGCACATTACACTAACCATGATTTATGCTTTTTCTCATTTGCGGTCACTTACATTCTAATGCTTCGTTCAAGTCCTCCTGGGAAGTTCATATTTACAAGGTCGGAAATTGTAAATACGATGTGATGTGCGTTCAAGGCATTTTAGTTCATATTTCTTTCTCTCCTTTTTCACTTACTGACAAAGAAGTTTCTTTTAGCACCAATGCAACAAAATGAAGAGCAAAGCTGTGCATTAGGCGTGTTATTGATTTATCTATTTTCATCGCTCTTTTGCCACCATATAATGATGGGAATGTTTTGATGCACACACCAGTGTTTTTTTTTTTCCTCTCTCATTTAAAAAATTTTACTTCTAAAGAAATTAATTGTAATTTGAAACATGCAGTATGACCTTATAAAAGCTGTTTTATTCTACATGGAGAGGGTCCGCACATGGGGGCTGCCATGTTAGAATCACATGACCAGCCGAATACTACTTGCTGAATCTCAGTAACCGTCCTGTTATTGAACACTCTCACTTATGGATTAAATTAATCATGGCTGACTGTAAATATAACATTTCTACAATGACATCGGTAACTAAAAACTATTGTATTTGAATGATACTGCATCCACACCCCTAGGTGTCAGTGTAAGTCCAAAACAACATTAAAAAAAAAACTGCTGAGTGCACCTTTAATGAGTCTTATTTTCTGGCAAGTTTTAACACTATTCTTCATTAACAGTACAACATATACAAGCTAAAATGTACAGTCAAAACACACAAATAAAACAGAAATATTACCAATAACAATTTGCTTCTGTCGCGATTCTTTAATCGAAATGTTGGCGCTCATGCATGCTTAACTTGTAAATACAATCATTCCGACATTACTTAAATGCACCATAACTTGATGCATCTAAAATGCGATTTAAGAGCTCCGAGGAAGATTTTTTAGCAAATGACATATTTGGTAGACATACTGTATACCTGAACGACATGAGGGTGAATAAACAACAAAATGTAAATTTTTGGGTGAACGATTAATAGTTCTATTAATTTTATTATTACTATTGATTTTGCTATCTGGGTTCCTTTAACCCTTACTTCCATCTATCGACTAGAAATGAAAGCACCACTGTGTATTGTGTGTTTGTGTGATAAGTTAAAAGGAGGTTAAACTCTTGAGATATTTTGGTGTCACTGTATGAATCACCCTGTGGCCTGAATGGAGGGAAACACACTTCTCATCAATTCATCCACACCAGTGAGTCAACAACACTAAAGGTGACATATTTGAGACAAACGCCTGAACGGCACATTACAGCCACACACACACACACACACACACACACACACACACACACACATGCTGAGATGGGCAGATATCTAAAGAGATCACAAGCAATGACTTGTTAGAATTATTTTGTTTAGAAGTTTAAATAGACTGAGATAAATAAATCCATACATAGTTTGTGTAGAATTACAATTCTGTTTTTTTCATAACAGAAAATTAATACATTTACACCAGCTTACTGTATTGGAAATCTCCATCAATCTCTCTAAAACTGACTTTTAGAAACAGAAAGAGTGAGAGGCTGCCGAAAATGAGGTTTAAACCCCGTATAGTGATTTGGACGTGAAAAAAGGGTAAGAAGTGACCTCACACTACGCTTTAAGTCTGCTAATACCTTTTTCTGTAATTCAATTAGATGTTCTTCAGCTGAGAGAGAGGGAGATATAGAGACTACTGTCACTCTCTGTAAGGTCAAGCAACTTAGTCTTTGAAGATGAAAAAACAGATCAAAATGTTCAACTCTACTTGTGATCAGATACCCACAAGGGGTAAAATATTATATTTACTTATTCTCATATTGTTCCAAATCCATATGCATTTTTCTTCTATGGCACGCAAGAGATGCAAGGCAGAATATTGACCTCAGACAGTATTTAATTTCATTGTACACACACACACACACAAAAGTTAATGGTGATTGAGGGGTCGTGTCAACTCAACCGAGTTTCCGGCTCAAAAAAATATTTTGAGATAGATATATATATATATATATATATATATATATATATATATATATATTAAATAGTGCAAGACAGGGGCACTTAATGTGGTTTCATCCCAAAATTGTAAATTTTTACCAATTTATGGGTAATATGGTCCAAATATGGACCACATGGTATAAAGCTAGTTTTTCTTTTCCATCCAAACAAAGGTCTGAAGTCAAAGTAATGTTGAAACTAGAAATGTACCTTTATTTATTCACACACACAAAAAAAACAAAAAAAACAAACAAAAAAAAATTATGGGTTTAGAACATCATGAGGGCAAGTAAATAATGACAGCATTTCTTTACTTTTTGGTGAAATATTCCTTTGTATGACACAATACTGGAAAAGCTTTAAAAAACAAAAAAAAAGGCTAAAAATGTCAATACTTACAAAAAAGTGGCTATAATAATACCACAGTTATTTGGACACTAACATACTATTACACTATTATTCTATGAAGTATCTTACAGTAGCTACTACTGTACATGCTATTGAATATGAATACGGCAATCAAATATTACCAAACATTACCATCTGATACCATCACAGTACTTTATTGTAAAGTATCTTCACTCCGACATTAAACACAAGTGAGAGGAAGAATACATTTGAAGCAGGCATGAAACAAAATGAAGACTAATATCAGTGCCAGTGATGTCAATCATATTCTCACGCTGTGAAAATATTTCTGCCACGATTGGCAAGTCAAACCTGCAGTACATATTTAATAAAACACTTAACACATTCAGTGCTTAGAAATAAATTAAAATGGAAAGCATTTGTCAGGGAGGACAGATGCAGAGAAAAGTGGACACATTGTTCTATTCCACAGACCTTGATAGAGGTAAAATATACATTCATAAGCGGTAAAGAGGAAGTTGCATCGTCACACATGATGACATCAGAATCCAAACACACTTCCTGTGCATTTCAGCTCTTCCAGTGTTGCCTACAATGGTTCACCCAAAAATGGAATTTCTCTCATCACTTCCTCACCCTCATGTCGTTCCAAACCTGTATTATTTGTTCAATACAAAAAAAAAGAAAAAAAGAAAAAGGATGCTGCTCTTTTCCATACAATAAAGTGCATGGTGACCAAGAGCTTCCAAGCTCCAAAAATGACAAAAAGATCCATAAAACCACCATTTAAAGAAGTCCATATGACTCGTGCACTATAATTGAAATCTTATGGCATACAAAAGCATTATATGACAAAAAAGATGAATGTTATGCCCAACCATTGGTCACCATTCACTTTCATTGTATGGAAAAGATCAGCGTAAACACTGTCTAACATCTCCTTTCGTGGTTCATAGAAGAAAGGAAAAACATACCGGTTTAGAACAACAACAACAACAACAAGGGTGAGTAAACAATGACAACATTTTCAGTTTTGGGTGCACTATCCCTTTAACAGAATTCCTCAGATCAGTGTGTAGTTTGAGTCTATTTGCCCTTTAATGGTTCTGAGACTATGGCTGCATACAAATGCACAAGTCATAAATGATTTATGACAGGCACACACACAAATGGCATACAGCAGCTTTAAGGCATTCATAAAACAATAAACAAAAATCCTTATTCAAATATGCAAACACACAGACATACAGTGAAACTGTCTTACAATGCAAAGCTCATAGGAATATGGAAAGAATAAGGATGCTTACCCTCTTTCAGTCTGTCAATGAAGGCGTGCTGTGAGCAATTCCTCGTTTCAGGATGCAGTCTCTTCATCCCCCCCCCCCCACCTCTTTCTCTCTCTCTCTCTCTCTCTCTCTCTCACACACACACACACACACACACGTTTTTAAATCATTGTGGGGACTCTCCATTGACTTTCATGCATTTTATGGATATTATACAGATCTAACAATAATTTCTATCCCCTAACCCTACCCCTAAACCTCACAGAAACCTTTTTGCATTTATATATATATATATATATATATATATATATATATATATATATATATATATAAAAGAAAAAAAAAAAGAAGTTCCCTCATGGGGACCGCTGGCTGGGCCCCCAAGGTAGGTGATCTCAGGTTTTACTATCCTTGTGGGGACATTTGGACAATGTATAAACAAACACACACACACACACACACACACACACACACACACACACACACACACACACAAACACACACAATTTTACAGACAGGCGTCCACACCTTATCACAAGCCCTTCTGACATGTACGTGCAGGAAATGAATTATAGAGAAAACAATTCCACTTTCACTAGTTAAAATGCTAATTCTTGATATCCGTAAGAGTATCTCAACATTTTAGATTTGGTATTTCAGATAACAATCAATTGGAGAGTAATTAAAGATATTGTAAAATGCTTTCTTATTAGTTAAAATCACATTACAGATATCTCTAAAAAATATCTTTTTTTTTTTTTTTTTTTACTAAGAAGTGCATTGCTGATTTGCAAACCTGGAACTCCAACTAGTAAGAAATTAATTCTACTGTAGATATGTGTAATTGCGTTTTGAATAGGAGTGAATGACAGACCATTGTTAACTTCCAGTAAACATGCAATTACAGATAAAGAACCTCATTTATTTTTCGTGTATTTCTGCTATTTATGATGGCACTTTTTCTATCAATACTTATTTTTTATGAATGCAAATGTAATAACTGATATAAACAATTAGCAATTTTACTAGGAGTCATTGCACATAAAGAATTAGCATTATAAATAGTAAAAATTTTATGCATATTCTGTATGTGATTAAATGTCAAAAAGGGCTTGCAACACACACACAGACACGCTTTCGGCAAGAATACATTTTTGTAAACAGTTTAAAAAGTGCTGCATGGAGTAAATCAGTTATACAGAAACTATACTGACTATTAATGATGACAGTGCACATTACTGGAATGTTCTGAAGATCTGAAGGCATTAGATATTTAATACATGTCTAATAAATCAGTGACAGCAATAGCAATGCATTCAACAAGGCGATTCTGACTAACTGTTTAACACACTCAAAGCTGAAGCAATCATATCAGAGAGGAAGTGACATGTTCTACATACACTATTGAGTAAAGAAAGAGGAAAAAAAGCACTTAAAGGGATAGTACACCCAAAAATAAAAAACCTGCCATCATTAATTCACCCTCATGTGGTTCCAAACCTGTTTGACTCTCATTGTGGAACAAAAAAGAAGAAATTTTGTAGACTGTTCATGCTGCTCTTTTCCATAAAATAATAACATACAGTGACCAGATGTTAAACTTAAAAAAAAAAATGACTCCATCGGACTCGTGCACTATTTTTCTTCTCTTCTGAAGAGTATTCTGAAGCCATATAAGTTTGTGTAATAACATGACAGTAGCCTCCCGCAGTAGTTACTTTTATGCTGCCTTTATGTGCTTTTCAGCTTCAAAGTTCTGGCCTCCACTTGCATTGTATGGATCTACAGATCTGTGTTCAGAAGACAGTCATACACATCTGGGACGGCATGAGGGTAAGTAAATGATGAGAATTTTATTTTTTCGGGTGAACTATGCCTTTAAATATGCAAATGCACAAATGACGATTTGAGAGCGAAGGTGGAGGGTATGAATTTAAGTGAATAACTTACATGTACATGAAACAATCATTTGGCTTCAAAAGACATAGAATATAGCATATAAGACTTGTTTTGTCCTTTCTGTAGCTTGGTAGTCCATTTTAATAGAACAGTAAACATTTCCTTTCGTATTCCATGGACGAAAGCAAGTCATATGGGTTTGGAACAACATGAGGGTGAGTAAATGATTACAATTTAGATATTTGAGTGAACTTTTACTACCTTTAATAACTAAACATGATCTTGCCGCCTCATTTCATATCAGACTGTTTAACCACACAAAGTGCAAAAATGAATTTCATGTGCCACACAGTGCAATATTCCCAACGTCAACTCGCACAAATCATTTTTTAATCAGACACTAAAACTCAGTGAACAAAGCAAATGCTCAATATAAAGTCAAAATGTGTTCCCATACCAAACATGTTCAAGAGCACACTTGATATTGCACACGATACAATCTGATATGAAAATAAATACGATAAAGGTAGTCGCTAAATAAAAATAAATTCTCTCATAGTCTCCTTAGTTTTGAATTATTGTCAAGTGCTAGTTTTAAGAGCCAGCGATCAGTGTCTGTGTATGTTTTAATATACAAAATATACACGCAGATGTCTGCATAACAACAAATTAAGAACATATAATCTCATCAAATGCGCACACACACAGTTTAGTAATCTTATCAGAGTTCCACGCCTCTAGTTTGGCACAAAGACATCTGTTTATATGAGTCTTTAGTGCTCTTTATCAGTTCACACAGGACAGGTTTTTAGAGGTCAAAGGGCACAATTTTCTTCCTGTGAGGGGTCGCAGGACATCTGCTCTCCGTTCCCTGCTGGCAGCTGCAGGAACTTCGGCAGAGCGAGCTGCTCTTTGGTGAGTAAACCACGCTGATCTTCGACTCGACTGCACTGAACGCGAGACAGCATCTCTACAAGACCTGAGAGACAAGAGACCATAAAAGTAGCATGTAACACAGTATGCATCAGAAATGTATCCCTACAGGGTAATAAAAGACCTGTCAGAGTTTATTTCGCGATAACGACCGACTGACTGATCATGCTTCTTACAGAGCTAGTTACCAAATAAATAAACAGACATGAAATATTGATTTAAGTTTAAATTATTATGCAAGAAGAGCGCATTGTGCGATATGAGATATGAAACTAGCACAGCTACGAAGGAAATTGATTACCTGCAACAATGCTCAACTGTACAGAAATATTTGAGTGCAAAATCCCATGACTGACAAATCAGAATCAAGTATTCCTGAGAGCAGCATAACAGAGTGCAACAGTGCCCGCCCACTTTTTCAGCCATCTTGGTTACGAAGTATTTTTGCCATAGGGATTTTATAAATGACTTCATAAAAGAGCTCTAAGCCATGAACCAAACCAACCAGCTCCGAGATTGTAAGCGAACAATCAGTTCTCATAGTCAACGTGTTGAATGCAGGAGAAATGGGCAGGAGTAAAGACCTGAGCGACTTTGACAAGGGCCAAATTGTTATGGCCAGACCATCTCTGAAATGGCAAGTTTTGTTGGGTGTTTCCAGTCAGCAGTGGTGAGTACCTACCGACAGTGGTCCGAGAAGGGACAAACAAACCGGCGACCGGGTGTTGATGAGTACCGTTTTCATTTACATCATGTGTACGGCCGTGTACGTGTGCACCGTTTATCTGGGGAAGTGATGGCACCAGGATGCACTGTGGGAAGACGACAAGCCGGTGATGCTCTGGGCAATGTTCTGCTGGGAAACCCTGGGTCCGGCCATTAATGAGGATGGCAATTTGACACATGCCACCTACCTAAACATTGTTGCAGACCAGGTACACCCCTTCATGACAATGTTATTCCCTGATGGCAGTGGCCTCTTTCAGCAGGATAATGCGCCCTGCCACACAGAACACATAGTTCGGGAATGGTTTGAGGGACATGATGAAGAGTTCAAGGTGTTGCCCTGGCCTCCAAATTCCCCAGATCTCAATCCGACTGTGCATCTGTGGGATGTGTAGGGCTTTACTGGTTGTTTAGATCAGTGTTACTATCAGAAATAATTAATAATTATTTCTGTAGTTATTAATCAATATTTAAATTAATTAATTGTATCTAACTCATTAAAACCTCATATGGAACTCCAGTAAATGTAGTGTGCTACGTTTAGGAGCAAGTTTGGTTATTAGCAATAATTAATAATTATCAAAGATAATTATTAATTATAAAAATCAATAGAACATTGATGAGAATCAATGTTAGCTTTTTTTAATCCTTTAAATCAACAGTTATCAAAGATAATCGTTAATTGTTAACATCGATGAAACATTAAAATTAACACTAGCTTATTGATCATTCAAATTCAATCAAAGATAATTATCAATTATCAAAAATCAATAGAATATTAATATGGATTAACATTGACGGGGCACCACCCTGAAATCAGGGACTAATAACCGAATATTAAAACAGTCTCAATATTAGATTGTTTTCTTAGGAAAATCGACATCCGAAGAATATCGATTTTCGGGGAAAAAACAATGAATGAAGGTTTGAATCCGAGCACTGACATCCCGTCAGCATGACACAGGCGTGTGCAAAACAAACCAAAACACTTCTCTTTGTAATATAAACAAAGTTTATTTATGCAGTAATATCAATTAATAATTAATACAATGCAGTCAATAAACTTCTGACTTACAACTACAAACTAAACAGTGATATGATTAGATATGGAAATAAAATAATCCTATAACACATAAAGGTGTGTGTGTGACTGTGTGTGTGTGTGTGTGTGTGTGTGTGTGTCAGTGTGGTTAGTGAGAGAGAGACAGAGAGAGAGAGAGAGAGAGAGAGAGAGATTATTAAGTGACAGCCCGAAAGCTGATTTCGCTATAGCTGGAGATAAAACAGCCGTGTTCATCACTCAGAGACGCGGTTTTACGAGCGGGGCTCGTAAAAGTCCTGTGTTATTTGACTCTAATGGATGAACTCAGTTGCTGTCTCACCTGCGATGGCGAAAATGCACAACAATCCAATTTGGTTGGACCACAATACAGCAAAACAAATTCGTGATAATTAATACCCTGAGTATTAATAATGAGCGGACATAGCGAGCCGTAAACTGTACAAGCAAAAACCTTGAAACACAAGAATAACACGCTATGATATTCTATCTCTGCCCAGACGTAAACCTCTTACTCGAATCGCATGAGGACACAGGTAGAATGTGTTTTCCTCCGTCCTTTAACTTTGACCTTGTTCCTTGAGGCTCGGGTGATGACGGGCCGTTTCCTCGCGCTGTCGGCGGGCGGTACGGCTGTTGATTCTCGGCGGGCTGGCGGAGAACTCAGAAATGTCGACTTGATTGAAGATGGAAGAAATCTTTAATCTCTTCACTTCTGTAGGCCAACGGATGAAGATGCGAATTGCTCGGCGGTCTCCTTCAGATCCGTTAGTGTGTTCGGTCGAACACAGAGTAATCTCAACTCGTCCAGCGAGATGGAGATTGTATGGCTACAGTTTCAAGTCGGACATTACTTCCTTATGCCACGAGGTTGCACCGGAGAGCAGCAAAAAGCTACGTCCGTATTCGGTGAACTAAGTCGCTGGAAGCCACTTTGGAAGCATTTCAGAATTATTTTAAGTCCTGATGATGTCATGTTTGAGGGACGTTCTGTTGTGTGCCTCATCCAATAGGAGTTGAGAGCTCGATCCTTTAGAGGGCAAGGCTTCATGGCTCTGTAGTCTGTTTTGGACTCCCTTTGTTTGATTTTGGCGCGATTTTTATCAGTAAGATTTACGACTTAGAAGGTGGGGGCTTAAGTTATGTTTTTACGACTGTGTTAGGCCTGCTTTTGTCTTCTATCTGAATACATGAGGCCCAACAGATGTGACCAACAAGTCTGATCCATGGCAGCTCCATCTCGCAATTCACGGGACTTGCTGCTAATGTCTTGGTGCCAGATACCACAGGACACCTTCAGGGGTCTTGTAGAGTCCATTCCTCGGCGGGTCGGCGCTGTTTTGACAGCATGCTGAGGACCAATAGCATACTAGGCAGATGGTCAAATGTTTTGGCTCAGTGTATACAAGTAGTTTGAGAACGACTCGATTGCATCATACGCAGTGCGTCATGGAAGTAGGTGGTCACTCCGAGCTCTTTTGATGCAATTCTGATTGGTGGATGATTTCTCTTCAGGATCATGGGTAGAGTATTTATTCACCAGAAATTCCACTATTAAACACGATTTTTTCAAAGATTATATTGAAATAATGTGGACTGATGGCTTAAACAGAAGCAAATACCATTGATTATTAACTTTGGAGCTCACGGTATGTCAGTCTTTAAAGGTTTAGAAGTTCAATTCGCCTACAGAAAAAAATAAATGGGATTTTTATACTTCCGGAAACAGAATTTTGCGCTCTATATGAAGCAATAAATGTTGTACATTGTTATCACATGACCTCTCTATATTGTATGTTTCATTCAGAGAGTGGAGTATAGTTATTTCAGAATTAAACCATTTATTTTGCCATTTTAATCCAACTGCGAGTAAATGTAAAAAAAAAGATCAAAATCACATTTCATATATGATATTGTTTCTGGTTGTTATTGTTATCTCATTAGAAATTAAAGGTTAAGCACTCTGCATTGTGGGATAAAGGACCCAGTGTTGCATGTTCTGTTGAATACTGCTCATTTCAGTAAATAAAGTAGGTCATCCAGGTATTTAATGCATACAGAAAATTTACAGCACACTACTTTTTCAAATATATGCCATCATGTATTATGCCACTCCACATATAGGAGATTATAACAATGAGTTATACCCTATAATATGTCTGCATAAATGTTACAATGAAAGGTTGTGAAATATCTGGTATGTTTTATTACATTGGAAACATAATTAAATGTATATCATGAGACGTCTGCATTACCATCCATCTCATGGTGATTTCTGGGTCTGGTGCTTGCTCTGGGTGTTGGCGAAGAGTCTCGAGTCTCCAAAGCAACTAAAACACACACACACACACACACACACACACACACACACACCAAGATCTCTGATGAGAAAGGAAATTAGATAATTTGATAGAAAGGAGCTGGATTTCATGTCAGTTGACACCTCCTCCATAATCCTATTTTTAAGATGTGGTGTAATGTGGTGGGACTCTCCAGTCTTCTGAGCTCATCTGAAGAGCTACAGGCAGAAAGGGAGCTTTAAAACTGTGTTTAAGAGCCTGTGATGACCCCTGAGGCGGAGATTTTATTCACAGTGACTATTAAAGTACAACAAGCCAAACACAAACTGACATGGGGAGAGTAAGACACAGAGAGACAGAGAATATCAAGAGTGGTCTGCATAACTAAACAAATCAGATACATAGATTTGACTCTTGCAGAAAGATACTAAATGTGAATAATAAAATGTAAACATGGCACAAATTATATTTGCATCCAAACTAAATTTCAATCATTTAAGCATAAGCCTTTAGATCAAAAGACAACAAATTCAGTCAAGTTTGTCCAAATTGATAGTGTATACAATATATAATAAAAGAAAGCAGCATATTCAAAATACTAAATGAGTGAAAATGATAAAGACACACCTTTAACTAGATCCAAACACAACGTTTTGTTGGCCAGACGGAACACATTTGTGCTCATGTTAAGAGGTTCATTTGAGCCACTCTGGAATGAGAATATACAGCAAGAAAGAGTCTCAGCTTTTCATTTTAATTAACCAAATGTGTCTATCTTGAAAACCAAATCAAACATCATGTTGTGAATAAGTGAGAAATTGGGGATGAACCCGGTTTACACACATGAGTAACCTGCACATCCTGAGGCTGCAGTTGATGTTTCCGTAGTACGGCAGAAATCACATCGCCCAGACTCTTACTCGACTTTGCGAAGATTCCTATCGTTCGTCCTGAAAACACCATCTCCAGCCTGCACACACAGACACTTATTAACACAACTTTAAGACTCTATGGGTGAGTGTGAACAGATAAATCTATAAGTCTGGAGTAAATGTAGACATTTAAAAATTGTAAAAATCCCTCAAAAAGCGTAATCCTAAAAGCCTTTAATGAATTGTGTGTTCATAACTCACGCAAACGATATTCTGAGTTCCAAAGTGAGCTGCTGATCTCCAAACACAGAACAGTCCAGATCCAGAGAAAGAGGCTGCAGAGAACCAATCACAACACGGTATTAATTATTACTATATTATATACGTTTTATGTATGTATTATTACAAAAAAATAACAAAGCCCACAAACCCCCTGACCAGAGGTACTCAACTACATAGGAAGCCCAGGGGGCACAAGGCAGCCTTGAGAGCCACACTCTTTTGTTTTATAAAAGATTAAAGATGAGGCGAGTAAACAACACAAAACATTTTTTTTTTTTTAAACATCAAGGAAACTTGTGATTAAAAAGAATAAAATAAAAAGAATTCTGCGAATATGCATAGATATACACTACAGATTAATTCTTGTAAAAGTGTGGTTCTTTGGAAAAAAAAAAATGAACCAAGATATTTCATAAATAGTCCATTTATAGTAGGGGGCCTGGGTAGCTCAGCGAGTAAAGATGCTGACTACTACCCCTGGAGTCGCGAGTTCGAATCCAGGGCATGCTGAGGGACTCCAGCCAGGTCTCCTAAGCAACCAAATTGGCCCGGTTGCTAGGGAGGGTAGAGTCACATGGGGTAACCTCCTCGTGGTCACTATAATGTGGTTCTCGCTCTCGGTGGGGCGCGTGGTGAGTTGTGCGTGGATGCCGCGGAGAATAGCGTGAAGCCTCCACATGCGCTATGTTTCCGCAATAATGCGTTCAACAAGCCACGTGATAAGATGCGCAAACTGACGGTCTCAGACGTGGAGGCAACTGAGCTTCGTCCTCCGCCACCCGGATTGAGGCGAATCACTACGCCACCACGAGGACTTAGAGCGCATTGGGAATTGGGCATTCCAAATTGGGGAGAAAAGGGGTTGAAAAATAATAATAATAATAATAAAAAGTCAATTTATAGTAAAAAGAAGACATCCAATACTAGCTACAAAAGTGCATCAAATGATAAATCATTACATCTATGATTACCCTCTTATAGGGTTCTTATTAGGTTAGTACCGCAAATTACTAATAGCATTTGGGAGAAGACACTATCGCGTGGGCCACAAAAACATGGTTCAAGGGCCGAATACTGACTACAATGGAACTAGATGGATAGCACAACGACATACAACATTACGACAGCTACATTCACAAATTAATTGAACTAATTTTTTAAAAAAGAAATTTTTTTAATTGATTAAAACAATTTTTTTAGCAAAAATTAATTTGGTGGAAAAATTATAAAACTTTTTTTGACAAAATAACTACTAACATCATAAGTGAAAAAAAAATAAAACTAATAATAATAATAAAAAAGAAAGTATCTTTTTATTTCATGGAAAGTAAGATTTACGTGCTCTTTTGAAATAGAGAGTTCTGTGTACTCTAACATTCACACCGCAAAGCTCCCTCTGCAGCCCACTAACACTATTTATTATTAAACTGCAAAAACAGCTCATTCAAAAAATAATCATGATTATGAAGTCACAAACATAAGCTCATTAACATATGACCGCATACATTTACAAAACAACACTTAATCGGTTAGGGTAACCAATCATATGTAATTTACAGCAAGAGATCTTAAAGGTACAGTAGCAAAAACTGCCTGTTGAATGCAAAGGGTCAGAGAGATGGTAGAAAATGATTATGAAAAATTAATGTAACTAACTCAACATTTTAAGTGATCTTAATGGGAAACAAAATGCAACATAAGTTTAGAAAATAGCCCCTTATACATTGTGAAAGTGTTGTAAATGTTAGCAACACTACAATGATAAAGATCTTTTGAAGAGTCATCACCACAGATATGCTAAGTAAAAAAAGCATGCCGAGGCATTTAGATGCATGATAATCGATCTAGTGGTAGTGCATTGTGTTTTAGGGTGCTGGTTTGACCTTTTCTTTCCCACGAAGATAGATAACGACATCTTTAAGAGGAAACCCTCTCTTCTCACACAGGCTGCTGAGCATGTCTCTGAGGGTAAGACCGGGTTTGGCGGGAGCCAGACTCGCGGTACCGTCTGGCAAGTAAACGCAGCAGTATTTATCCGCTGTAGGGGAACCAGAACTCAAAGCCTCTGGATCAGAGATGGCAACACTGCAGCGGCCAATCTGAACGAGACAGAAAATCAAGACAAGAAGAAAAACAAGTCACTAAAAGCTGCAAGTCAAACTGTCAATCATAATTGTCAATTATTGTCTGTCATATTACAATCTGTATTATTAATTTCAATTAATAGAAATTACACTTTTAAAATTGTGGTAACTTTCTATGAAACTCATATTTATAATGCATTGTAAAGGCATTATACATGCATTATGCTGAATTAATGTCTCATAATACACCTCATAAATAATAATAACAACTACGGTTATAATACATAAGACTTCCCCTATTCATAGTTATAACTTAGATTCTAATGCATTATAACACAAGCAACATCCAATTTTAATGCAGAGAAGTTAATAAAGTGAATGCTATAAGTGCTGTATAGTGTAAACAGTGAAAAGGCTTCATGACATGAACATATTATAAGAGGTCTTTGCTTGCATTAAGTTACTAAAGAAATATCTTCTTATAAACAGCTATAACATAAACTTGTAACACAATACAAGTCAAACTTATATAAATTTTGGAAGTTATTTATAAAATAAATCTCAAAATAAGACGCAAAAACATTAAAGTTTATTGAATAGCGTCCAATATAGAATCAGTTTGATTTACACCCAAGAAGATTGGCTACATGTGTGACCAACATACATATTTTTTTCTCGAGAGTTTCTTATTTTAACCTTGTAGCTTTATGAGTGGTTTTTTTTAAATATCTCTATTTATATTGAATGTGTGTTATTTTGTATTTTGTACATGTGTAATGTATAACTTCCAGCATGACTTGTAATTTCTTATAACCACTTAAAAATATCTTATGGATGTTTATAAGACACTGCTTTTGTCACTTTACTTAAAGCATACCTATTATATATATATTTTACAAACAAACAAACAAATAAACAAATATATATATATATATACATACACACGTACGCACGCACGCACGCACTACAACCTCTGCAGATAAAATTGGATGTTGCTTGTGTTATAATACATTATACTCTAAGGTATAACTATGAATACTAAGTCTTTATATTATAATTGTGGTTACAATTTTTATGAAAAGTTATAACATATTATAAGGTGTATTATGAGACATTATTAATGCATTATAAATATGGGTTTCACAGAAAGTGTTACCAAAAAATGTTTTTGCCATATTTTTAATTTAGGCTACACATCTAAAACAAGCTGAGATCTGCGTTCATGTTAGACATAAAACAATCTTTAGGATGGTTACCGATAGCAATGCAGAATCTACACGCGCAGAATTCCGCAGAAAACTGCAGATTCCTGCTTAATTCCTGCTAAATTAATCAAAAATTTCGACACATTCCCTGCCGCTTGTGTTTATGAAATATTTTAGCTTATTTCATAATGCATTCAGCAGCCACTAAGACTGAAATACTCAGGTTAACAAATTTTACTATGTTTAAATCCTTTGGACAATATTTCGATTTTGATTGTCCAACAAAATCAGGACCAAAAACATAAAAATAAAAAAATAAAATTTTAAAAAAGAATAATAATTTAAAAAAAAAGTCCGATTTTGTTAGGGCCTGGACTAATCTAAACACTCTGATTCATCATTGCATTCATGCACACAATGGACACGTCTTTAATTACAATAGTTACTTATTACAATAGTCATTAATTTAGACACAACTGGAGTTAGTTGCGATTCGTTAATTGGGGCAGCTGTTATTGTAATTTGTTTTGAACGCAATTTCATGTTCAAGTCTTCTATCTTTTGACGTTTGAAATTCAATATCTAATATCTGCATACTGAACTGCGACTGGTCGATCAAACATCGAGGTTACTAATAATGTCTTGATGAAAAGTGAACTGTAATTGAGAAATCTAAATCAGTCTGTCTCTAACAGCTCTCTTAAAACTATCATTTTACCTAAAGTGTTAACAATATTCTTTTGCTGCCTCACAAGACCTGATATTTCCACAAAGAAATTGCATTAATTTCATTTGGTGAAGATACCTCGGCTCGTACGGAACCAGAAACTAACTCCAGACTGCTGTTAGACTTCATAGAGATCTGGGACTCTTTACGAGACACTGACACACGCTGGTACGAAACGTCAGCTGAAAAACAACAGAAATGTTATTAGAAACCTTCCAGTATCATTATGAACACTTTATGCATCATAAGAGCTAACAGATCTCATACAGAATTCGTGCAGATACTATTTGTGCACAATCAACAAGGTTTGGAAACTTCAACAAGTGGCTACACACAGATAAGAAACATGCAGACAGAATAGATCTATGGGCAACTTGTCATGAAGCATGCATCTTCACTTCACTGAGACAGAGTGGTAAACACCACCAAAGACAGACAGAAAGACAGATTAAGAAGTTATTACTGAGTCAGATGGTACCTCCCCATGATCCTCTCTTCTCTAACCTCTTCTTCCTGTTGCTCTTACTGTCTGATGACGGTACTTTCAACTCAACACTCTGTTACCAAATAATGAACACATTAATACTTTCACTTTTGAAGGCGTTTCACAATTTACCATTCACTGACACATCATCACATTACCACTCTGTATTGAAAAACATACACACCCAATTACAGACTACACAATTTCACTTAAGCACATTTTTTAATCTGTATTTTTTCACTTTGAGGTAATATTTAGTAATCAATTCAAGTCTTTAATGGGAAACTGAAGGAAATAACCATTACCTTCCTGTTACTAGGTGGCGTTGCACTCTTTTTGGAGCCTTTGCTTTTGGGCTCTGGGGATTCGATGTTTGGAAGAGGACGACCCTCCACACACGCCAGCATACAGTTCTTGTACAGTAGAGAGCGGACAAACCTCGTGTAGCTGTCCATTTTCATTAGCTTGAAGATCTGTGCCAATTTAAAAGAAATCAATCTTGAATAAAATCGATCGAGTACACTGAATTATAGGCAACCAAATAGGCAATACCACATGGTTATTTCATTTATAAAGCAATTTTTTGCACAATTACCAGCTCAAATTTTCAAACGTAGTAATTAAAAAGGTGACGACTTGAGGAATAAAAATTGCTTGATGTTTAGACATGACGACATTGTACTATAAAAACATACTGTAAGTTTCAGAACTTAAAACTTCCTCCTCAATGCAAAAAGAGCATTTGTTTAAAAGACCACTGCAAAATTATCAGTTTCTCTGGATTTACTATTTCTAGGTATGTTTGAGTAAAAATAAATAAACTAATTATTTTGTTTTATTCTATAAAGTACGGGCAACATTTCTCCCAGATAAAAAATAGTCATTTAGAGCATTTATTTGCCGAAAATGACAACTGGTCAAATTAACAAAAAAGATGCCGTGTTTTCAGACTTCGAATAATGCAAAGAAAACAGTAGTAGAAAAAAAAAAAAATTCATTTTTAAACAACACAATCCTAATGTTTTAACTTCAGTTCAGAAATCAATATTTGGTGGAATAACCCTGATTTTCAATCATAGCTTTCATGCGTCTTGGCATGCTCTCCACCAGTCTTTCACGTTGCTGTTGGGTGACTTTATGGCACTCCTGGCACAAAATTTCAAGCAGCTCAGATTTGTTTGATGGCTTGTGGCCATCCATCTTCCTCTTGATCACATTCCAGAGGTTTTCAATGGGGTTCAGGTCTGGAGATTGGGCTGGCCATGACAGGGTCTTGATCCAGTGGTCCTCCATCCACACATTGATTGACCTGGCTGTGTAGCATGGAGCATTGACTTGCTGGAAAAACCAATCCTCAGAGTTGGGGAACATTGTCAGAGCAGAAGGAATCAAGCTCTTCCAGGATAAACTTGTACGTGGCTTGATTCATGCATCACATTCAGGGGTGGCACTACAAAAATCATGGTCTATTTTCAGCCATAGTATTAGTTAAAATTATCCTAATACTTAGTCTATTTGATGTCGTCTCGATATAGTCAACATTTCCAGTTAAAAATAACAGGTGTTCTATTTTAAGCAGAGGTGGGGAACATACTTATGTTATTGATGTTTCTAGATGAGAGCGGAAGAGCACATCTGGTGGTATCTTTCACGCACACACATACAAGGCACAGCGCAGAGAGTGAACGGGCGAGCGAGCAAGAGAGAGAGAACGTGTAAAAAAAACAAACCAAAAAAAAAGTACTCTGAAGGAATGGACTCACTGCCACCTTCAGCCAGAATAATCACATATAAGGACTTACAAACATGTGAAAACTGATGTGCAGTACCAAATATAAAGTGTATGATAGAACTGTAGAGAGCACGTCAATATGAAAAGCCAAATCCTGTACATTTTTAGCCAATTTTGAAATTCCCGGCACGGACACGTTTTTCAGGTCCGAAACAGAGGACATGTCTGAAAAAATAGGACATTTGGTCACCCTAGTTAAGAGCTTCTAAATAAGATGGTGAAACTTATAGGCTTGCAGTGACTCTACATAAACTAACGTGTCATGATGTATCCCGTCATGAAAGCAGGCAGTGTTTATTCCAACATGTCAACTCATGACATGTTTATTGTCATTGAAAGGCTTTTTTCATCAATGTTATTGTAACCATTTATCAGTACTGAAAGGATGTTAGTGACACATTTGGCTCAATACAGGGGTAGAGGGGTCATCATGAGAGGGTGCACATCTAAAAAAAAAAAATCCTACCGATACCATTTTTTTATAACAACATCTGCCGATACCAGTAGTTTAGTGGTTCTAGGCTAATTGCGCATTTTCAGCACCCTTTTGATTGACAGGAAATAATCGTAATAATCAAAATAAATGTAATTGAAGATAAGTAACTTATCCGATGACAAGAGTTTAAAATGTAATCTGTTACACTACATTTTGACCAAAGTAGTATTTAGATTACAATAACAAATTACTTAATCGCATTAAACAAAGACTTGTTATATATATACAGTAACCGTGATATAAAATTACTAATACCATGACATCTGATTTTGGTCAGATCGCTCACCCCTCGAGTATACCTGTTGCTGGGCTTTATTGAACATGTCAGGTGTGGGCGTCTCCAGGGCGCTCTCTTCCATCTGAGCTGTATCATCGATATTAACCGCATGCAGAGAGCTTTCAGACAGAAAAGTGTCATAGATAGAGCGGGACTCTTTCTTGAGCTGATGGGAGATATTTAACAGTTTTATTGATATTATGATCAGCTCCAGTTGCCTTCAATTTCCTGTAATAACTGCTGAACACAAAAAGATTTAGGACAAACAAAGAATTAAAGCACAGACTGTACATCCTTTACAACAATTTAAGACTTTCTCCAAAAATGTCACTTTATGTCACTTTAATATTAATGCAGATAGATGACATACAGTACATCAATGTTGCAGTAGAAGCCTAAAGGCCTATTCACACCAAATTTGTGACGAATTGCCTATGAAAAGTCTATTCACAACAAGACCATTACGAATAAAAAGAAAAACAATTTTACCCCTGTACAGTAGGTGGCGCTGTTCTACAAACATATTGTGTTTTCCTGCTCAGACCTTATTCAGCTGTCAATGCATAAGATTTATATTGTTAACGCTGTTAAGGCATTTTTTTTTTACAAACTGTTTCATTATGATCTTTCCATATTTTTACTGCATTTTAAAAGGTGCATTTAGTAAACTTTTCCTCATTAAAAGTTTTAATGAGACACGAATTTTGCAAATCTTGAAATCATGAGCGCTCACATTAAAGACTCCAGTCATATCAGCAACCTTATTAAAGCGGTTTTATTCTACATGGAGAGGGTCTGCACATGGGCAGGGGCAGACTGGCCATCGGGACCACTGGGCATTTTCCCTGTGGGCGCTGGGTAATTTGGGTCGGCCCGCTGTTTCGCATGTACCGGACCGTCCTACAGGCGATATAGGCGGCTGCCTTGGCCTCCAACAAGGCTGCACAGAACCCATAACAGAGCGAGAATTCAATAAACTTTGTAAGGTCTAAATAATACAGTGGCTTCTATTTTGAAATCATGTAATGACTTTTATTTTGAAATCGCTTACTGAGTGGCGCAGTTTCCTTAAGCGCGTTTACTCCGTAACTCACATGGACTTCCTTACTTGACAAATTACAATAATTGTGACAACCAAAAACAATCATATTATGATTATGAATAATCACAAAATGACAAATAACTAAGTTACAACAAATACAATAATAGCAGCGTAAATAAAATCAGCAAACAGTAAAGCTATGAGCAGTACATATGAATAAATTATGCAAATGACTATGTACTGCTCATAGCTTTACTGTTTGCCGATTTTATTTACGTTGCTGTTATTGTATTTGTTGTAACTTAGTTATTTGTCATTTTGTGAAGCATTGCATTACTGGGAGCTGAAGTGCGACTTGCTGAATAATTTTCACGCCTGATAAAATGCAGAAAATAAGTCATGATAAAAATTGCTTTGTGGCTATTTGAGTCTTAGAGGCTTACTTTGTTTAAAGGATAGCAGAAACAGTGCATGTCAAAGCATTGAGCTTTTCACTTTTTCAAGAATAATCTGGAGAGGGGGCCTGGGTAGCTCAGTGGTAAAAGACGCTGGCTACCACCCCTGGAGTTCGCTAGTTCAAATCCCAGGGCATGCTGAGTGACTCCAGCCAGGTCTCCTAAGTAACCAAATTGTTGTACCAAATGGGGTAACCTCCACGTGGTCGCTATAATGTGGTTCGTTCTCTGTGGAACACGTGCTGAGTTGAGTGTGCATGTCGCGGTGGATGGCGTGAAGCCTCCATACACACTATGTCTCTGTGGCGACGCGCTCAACATAAGACGCGTGGGTTGATGGTCTCAGACGCGGAGGCAGCTGGGATTCGTCCTCCGCCACCCGGATTGAGGCGAATCACTACGCAACCATGAGGACTTAAAAGCACATTGGGAATTAGGCATTCCAAATTGGGGAGAAAAAAAAAGAATAATCTGGAGAAGGAATTAAAACACTGCAGATATAAAGACTCATATAGAGTGAAAATATGAGCAAATAATCTGCAAATATCTACACTTTAAGAGGTTTGTTTATTATTATTATTATTATTATTTTACATATATAAATATAAACAAATATGAATGTATGTACATATTCTGGCCAACTTTGTTTTCATTTATTTTAAATAAACATTTACACATAGTTATGTGGGTAATTGACATAACATTTTAAGCATTGTCATCAGTGTCCTGCTGTGTGACACTTCATCTAACTATTTTAAACAACATTTTATGAAGTTGTATAGCTATATATACATATATATAATATATTATTATTATACTTGTTTCCACAACCTCATATTAACTAAGACAATAATTTATTTGTACTTCTAGAAAAAAAAGTTGAAAGGTGATTAAGACCTTTAAAAACTTTGAAGAAATGCTGACTTAAATTACACACTTTCCCTTGTACTTTCATGTACATTTTAACCTAACATCTGTGTATGTTGGAGGAAAAAACTTTCTGGACATGTTATTTGTCTGAGCTATGAAGTGCTTATTCTTAGTGCTTTCTCAAATAAATCCACATCACATTTACAGTGGTTTTATTTGTTTAAAGTTATGACAATTTTTGCACTGGTGGGGCCCGTTGTCATGACTAGCAGTCAGTAGAAATGTCTTTTTTTCCAACACAAAAATCTGAAATTGAGCCGGAAAATTAAATCAATGAGCTGGTGTGGTGTGTTGCAGTCTGGGTTTGGTGTGCTGCTCTAGGCCAGAAAGTCCAGTGCCACTTTTTAGTCCCAGTACACCCCTGCACATGGGGGCTGCCATGTTAGAATCACATGACCAGCCGAATACTGTTTGCTTAATCTCAGTAACCGTCCTGTTATTTGACACTTTCATTCGTTGATTAAAGTAATCATGGCTGACAGTGAATAATACATTTCTGGCATCTGAAACTGAAAACTATTGATTTTAAATTATGCTGCATCCAAGCCGCTAGGTGTCAGTGTCAAAGATGACACAAAGACAAAAGTTACTGAGTGCACCTAATGGATATAAAATCTGAGTTTTTATATATATATATATATATTCAAGTGAGTAAAGAGTGCTGTTGCATAAAGACAAGTACTACTTATATTTGCACATGTTTTTTGCTACAAGAATATTCCAGATGGACTCCCGAACCCAACTTGCCTGGATAATATTACACAAGGTACAGTGGTATAAATACACATGGAATAATGTACATTAAGGAAAAACAGGTATAGAAAATATGATGCATAACATTATATAAAAGAAAACAGGCTCACTGTATTTTCTTTAATTATTGCATATTTGTGTTGAATTCAGGGTTTCTTGTGCATGGTGATAAAGAGAGCACAATTACAGGAATACTTTATGTTTTATTCTCCTTGCAGTAAAAATAGCAGTGATGTTCTGCAATTCGTTTGTCTACACTTGAAGTAAAATACTGCTTTTCATGCGATATTTTTCTACGAGCTAGTCCAAAGAAATTGCTGAACCACGCTGCTATATTTAATGCCTGGATAATAAAACAGGCACAATAATATACATATTAAATGTACAGTAAGATAAAACACCAGGTATATTATATAATGAGGTATCAGTACATTACATATATATTCTAAAAAAGAATGTGTTTACAGCTTCTATATTATTTATTTACTGCATATTTGCATTGAATTAAGTGTTTTGTGCGTGAGACACTCCAGTGTCTTTATGTTTATGATCATTTATAATACATGTAAATATACAGTACAAGTAGACTTTCAGAATGAGACCGGGTTTATGTTTGAATTACCTAGTTTTAATTTTTCAGGAATGTGTTTCAGCTGCACGTCCAATGCCAGTTGATTAGCGCCACCAATGCGCTGGATTGTGCAGCAGCAGTGATTTTGGAAAAATGACACTCACATCTCATTGGTCAGTCACGTTTCATCGCAGTCAAAAGAAAAAAAACTACTCTCCGTATAAAAAAAAATTAAAATAATTAAAAACCTTCGGATTGTCGGCAGACGATTAGTCGCACCTGGTGTGAATAGCGCTATGGAAATGCATTGTTCCAATTCAAAAGCTTGTTCGGAAACGAACATTCGCACCAAATAAAACGGGCTTGGTGTGAATAGGCCTTAATTATTATATAGTAAGGGCTGCACAAAGAAGAATTAAAGACAAATCATTTTTATATTTATTGCCATTCGACCAGGGCCAAAATAATTAGTTTCCATTATTTTCACAGAATGTTGCCACAGAACGGCAACATACATTTATTACAGGGATTAATCCCTTTAATTATTTTCTTTCACATAACTTAAGTCCCAGACTTTCGATGTGATCTCAGACGTCTGGACACACTTGCATACCTCATCCTTTCTGGTTGGCGGGATTTTCTTGAATTTTTCACAGGCTTGGTAGAACAGGATATTCTCTGCGCTCACTTCTGATTTGAGAAACTCCTGAGTTCAAATTTGTAGCCAGACCAACAGAAAGAGAAAAAGCAAAATGCTTCAATGCCTCACACTTGCAGTTCAGAGAAGATCAACGTGTAAATGATGTGTTCGTAGCTGAATGCCCCTGCTTCCTTATCACTGACATTAATCAGGTCAGTGAAATGACTACATGCGCACACACACAAAAACAACTAGTTTCAATAACCCAACATGTAGGTTAAGTTCTCAGCCTTAGGATAAAACAGTTATGAATCATCTAAGCCCATCTGTTGTGATGGTCATACTGTTAACATTCAGCTAACTTTGCTACTAAAAGAAGAATTTAAGTATTGTATCAAGTATGCAAAATTCTTACGGTAAAATAGAGCACACCAACATGGTCTTCCAGCAGGCGTTCGAAACACACCGCCCAGCTGACCACTCTGCTGGCAGGACCATCTGGACTCTGAGGTCCACCCGACCTGCTCGAGCTCTCCGAAAGACTGGAGCTGCTGCCACTGCAGGACAACTTCAAGTTCAGTTCTGCACACAAAATTATTTTTCATCAAATAAAACAATTACCATGACTGCATTGACATATGTACATTGAATGCAACAGCAAGCAAAGAATAAAACAGTGGTTCTCAACTGGTGGGTCACAGGTTGGTTCTGATTGGGTCACGGACAGCAGGGAAAAAACAATGATGAATGCAAATTATACAATGCAACTAACCGTTTACATTTGTATTGTTAGGAGAAAAGCAAAACAAACAGGCCTATCAACTTTTAGAAAAGGGAGAAGGAAACACTTCACATCTCTTTTGCTGCCGATGTCAAACTCTATGGCACAATTTCATCTGTCATTTGATAGATGCTAGCCAAATTAGACAGATTGCGTGAAATTCCTTCATCCTGAAAAACCATGAAAAAACTACACAAGGTTATTAAAATTGGGCTTAATTTGATAAACACCTTTGGTATTCACGGTCAAAATTGACCAACCATTGAAAATGATGCGGAAAGACCAAAAAAATAAAAATAAAATGTTTTTTTAATACATCAGCCACAATGCAGAAAAAAAAAAAAAAATTAAAGGGCGAGACTCTAAAACATCCTCAGTGCAAAACATACACACCCACTCACACACAAGAATGAACGGGTGAGACTTTAACAACATTGTTTTTTTTTTTTGTTTTTTTTTTTACATTTGTCAAAACCAATAAATCAGCCACAATGCAGGGAAAAAACAGCCAGAAATTACAGGGTGAGACTCTAAAACATCCTCAACTGGTGAGACAATAACACAGATCCTTTTTTAACAATTGTCAAAAAAAAAAAATTATGAATAAGTTGTAATGCTAAATACACTCAGAAATGAAGGGGTGAGACAATAACACACAATGCAGAAAACACACACAGAACCCAGGCATCAACAAGTGGAGCTCTACAGCCATCTTTCGGTCATTGTTGTCATTACAAGTAATCTGTTGTTTTCCAGCTGAATGACAGCAATCTGACACACACGTTTGCAAAATACATTTTTACTATAGAAAGTTTGAAATTGCAAAATGTTTACTCTGATACTTCTGTTTTATATTCTAATTAAATTTTCAGAACTTTCCAGTTCATTTCTGTTTTTTTATGTTCATTTTCTTGACATTATTATGCATTTACCTTGAGTTATTACATTTGTATGTTTGAAATAAATTATTGGTACACAAATGCTTATTCTGTGTCTTCTCTTTGTAACACCATGGTCAGGTTTGATTGCAAGCATTAACTGCAAAAACTGACACTTGAAATCAATTTAAAATGCTAAACTTTGACAAATCATCCTTTGATAATGTCTAATTATATAACCAAATGCATATATTGTGATAAAAATATAAAATTAGGTTACAAAAAGCCATCAGACTACACAGTAGGTGGCTACAATCATCTACTGGCTGTTACTGGCATGATATGGTTTTCAAGTCATATTTATATTTTGTTCACCAGATGGCAGCAATCTGCCTCCAATTTGTGTCACATTCTCATATTTTCTTCATGTTTCAACTTATAGAAGTGTAGGTTCTAAATTTGTACTTTTTTATTTGCTTATTTGTATATGCAAATTAATGGTAACATTTAGAAATGTACATGTAAATAAGATCAAAATAGCATAAAATCCTGCAAGAAGTGCAGACTTTTACTGTTCTTCAGGGAAGAAGAAATGGTATCATTATCATCATAAAAAAAGCGTTACACATTTGACCCTTCCGGTCAAAAACGACCGCGAATACTAAAGTGAGGTGCCCTTTTTCAATACCATAGGAGGGTTAATACAATTCAACACACTGATTTTAAGGACATTTTAGCTACTTAAGTACAACGAACAATTTTTATACGGTGTTGGGTCGCTAGTTGATGTCCAATGTAAAACCTAGGTCCTGAAGCAAAACCAGCTGAGAAGCACTGGACTAAATAAGTGTTTACTATGTAAATGAATCACACTTACCCCCATCAGAAACCGCTTGGGTCTGCAGAAGTAAACAAACAGAATCAGTCAAGCATGAAGTCAGTGGAGGCCTGAGGTATCATACTTGTGAATTAAAGAGGGAAATGAATGGCAGGAAATCACATTTTAACAGCTGCATGAGTTTGTTTTTTTGAGTTATACAGTGGGAACACAAAACTTGCACATGCAGGAAATGGGTGTGTTTGACACACATTTCATTAAGAGATGTGACTTGGTTAATCCTGAACTGTCAAGCCATATGTCGGCACAAAATATTTTGAAACAACCTGTGGGCTTCACTCTTAGCTTACCCCTCTGATGGCAGTCCAGGCATCGGGAAAGCTTGTATGCTTGATTAGAATTCTCATCACCATGGTAACAGAGGAAACCTGATTGCTAAATACTAATTTTTTCAATGTTTTTCTCAGTCATTTTCTCACACTCTCATACATTAAAAGAAAAAGCTTGTTCATCCAAAAATGAAAATCATGTCTTCACACAACTTTCTTTCCATACAACGACAATTCAAAGTGACCACATCTGTAAATCTCTTAAAATGACACAAAATACATTCAAAAGTACCATAAAGGTAATCAATATGACTTGTGTGCTCTATTACAAAGAGGAGAGGATTTAAGTGACTGACGGTTGACGACTTTATGAATTTCAGTCTGTTCCTTAATTTTTTCCATTGGGATTTCATAAAATTCTTTATTAAATGGTAGGGCTGGGTATTGATATCCTGATTCGATACGATTCCTATACGATTCATTATCGATTCGTATGGGTATTTTTCAGTTATAATGTCCATTTTGCTTACATATCAAAGAAATTATCTCCCAACTAATGCTGTTAATTATACAGAGGACCTTCAAACTATAGGTACATTACTAAAATATTTACAAATTATATTTGAGTTGTTTTTCATAATTTTGGTCACATTTGTAACCCATGTATTCAATTACTAAATATTATATTTTATTGCATATATTATATTTTGTTACATGTTTATTGTTTAATGCATGATTTATACTATTTACAATTATTTACACTGATTTGTAGAAGCCAAAAATCAGTACCATCTCTAAGAAAAAGGGCAGTTTTGTATAGAGCGTCTATAAATGAGCGCAAATTAATGCATTATTCAATGACAAATGGATTGCGTGAATCTCATCTTTGGACACACATTATAAGGAACGAGTAAAACAAAACTTTTACCCTCACTGAAAAAAATGATTCGTTTGATTTACTTAAAAGCGTGATGCAAAAAATGTCACATATATTTTAAGTAAATTTAACTTACGGTCATTTTATGTCAGCATAACCTTAGATATACACAAATGTATCAGTTTATTCAACTATTCACTTAAAAAGGTACAGTATGTCACACGAAATAGATTTAACAACTAATGGCACGCTGTTTCAAATTAACTTGAATATTCTTATTTCTGCTTACTTTATTGGCTCTAGGGCTGAAACGATTAGTTGACGTTATCAACAATAAAAAATTGTCTACAAAAATTTTCGTTGTCAAATAGTTGTTTGATGTCATTTAAGATAACATGTGAGAACATATGAAACTAATGATGACGCGTGACAGCAGCACTGCAGCTCGCGCCTGACTGAGGAGAGGAAGAATTACACAGCTCGCAGTCCAGATGCACTCTAAACTTTCCTAACAGCTTCAGGTGATGTAGATCGCAAAGTAAGAGGGAATTATAAAGATAAGTAAATTCAGAAGCACTCTCGTTGTGGAATAAGTGGAGCCAGAGATGCTGCTCCACTGAAGCAAAACTTGCATGTCGAGCGTGAATTCTTAATAACAACTAATCAAATGCCCCAATAAGTTAATTTTGAAAAACATGCTTTATTTAAACGCAAGCGCTTATGGGTATTCCCCACAACCTCAGTTGTGTACTTGATCGTTTGAGTTAGTAGTACTTCAAATCTTAATTTTATGGATTTTTAAGCCAAAGTAGTACTAACAATTATTCTTTTTATGTATCACTCTTAGTTTACCTTTTGTGTTGTACATATTTATGCCAATTAAATAAAGCTAGGCCTGTGTCACTTATTACAAAGTTCATATTCTTATTCTGCTGTTGAAAATAATCTAGAGCATGTAGACTTTCGCACAGAGTGGAAGCCAGATGTGTCTTTTGAACACGCAGGTTAGAACTAGCAGTCGCTTAGAAACAACAATGCCTTGCTTGACCAATCAGAATTTTATTTGATATTACCTCAGACAAGGACAGTGAGCTGCATAGTTTTAAGTAGCTAATTAGCTAGCAATATAGTAGCCTAATAGGCAGCAATATTTCTCAAGCCTTCACAACCCGCCAAGCGCCTGGTAAAGCGGGTAACCCCCAAAAGAGAACCACTGAATCAGACACAGCAGATTACGAATTAATTAATTTTCTTGACAGGTTACTAACTATCAGCTAACAATTTAGCTGATTGCCTAGGCTTGACTATGTTCTCAACTTGAGTTGGTGGCTCAGTGACGATTGAGATAGGAACAAGACGTTCATTGTAAGTAACGGCATTAATCATTTTGAAACTGTGGTTGAGATTGGGGCACAGTGGGCCTACATTTGCAAGAAGTCTTTCTGCAATGTGATCTAAATGTAATCCCTTCTAGCTGTAAATAATGTCAATGGAGACTTTTCTTTTACCTTCCTTTCATCCTTTTTTCTCTCCGGACAAGTACCCAGACAAGTGAATGTCCAATTAACTTGTCTGAAGAACAAGCACATAGCAATGCTTAATGTCGAGCCCTGCAAACTTTGATTTGAAGCAAAAAAGTTTTTAAAAATCGGAAGACATAGCGAATGGCCTAATTGAATTCAAATCGATGGAAATACATAAAACTACAGATTTTATGTTTTTGATTACAAGTATGGAAACAATATATTTTAAGTTTACTTCAAAATATTCAGATACGTACAAATAAGTCATTTCAGAGTGTAAGGAGAGCGACTCGATTGTGTCATAGAAGTAGGCGGTCGCTGTAGAGTTCTTTTGCAGCACTTTGATCATCGTGATCCCATACTAAGTTTATCTTTCTCATCAGGATTCAAGGATAGTGTAGTTCTTTATCAGAAATTCTGTTATTAAACACGATTTTTAAAATAAGTTGAAATAACGCAGACTGATGGCTTCAACAGAAGCCTATACCATCGATTAACAACCTTGGAGCTCAAGGTAGGTCTGTCTTTAAAGGTTTATAAGTTATCGTTAAAAATCAATTCCCCTATGGAGAAAATTAATGGGATTTTCACTTCTTAAATCAGACTGCAGTGCTCTATTGGGCATGAGCTGTATGGACTTCACTTTATGATACTTAAAATGGTGCCTCTTTGGTACGTTTTGGAGCTTTGGTCACAATGAACGGTCACTGTATGGAAAAGAACAGTGTTTAGATTCTACAGAAATTCTGTGGAATTCTCTCGTGTTCTATCAATGGGTTTGCACTGAAAAACTTTATAAACTGACTTGATTGAGTAAACTCATTCCCTTAACTGAATTGAGCAATGGTGTCTCCTAAACTTGTTTAAGTTCACTTAACTTGGTGTTCATTTAGAATGTACTTACCTATTTAAGTTAAAGGAATAGTTCACCAAAAATTAAAATTCTCTCATAATTTACTCACCTTAATGCCATCTCAGATGTTTATGACTTACTTTCTTCTGCAGAACACAAATTAAGATTTTTAGAAGAATATTTCAGCTCTGTAGGTCCATACAATGCAAGTCAATGGGCTCCAAAAATCACAAACCATAATAAAAGTAATCCATATGAATCCAGTGGTTAAATCCATGTCTTCAGAAGCGATCTGATAGGTGTGGATGAGAAACAGATCAATATTTATGTCCATTTTTACTATAAATTCTCCTCTTTGCCCAGTCGATCTTCACTTTAACATTCTTCTTCTGTTTTTGGTGATTCACATTTTTCATGCATACTCCCCCTACTGAGCAGGGAGAAGAATTTCTAGCAAAAATTGACTTAAATACAGGGATCCAAAGACTTTAAGGAGCCCAGTGGCTGTTTTTAGCAGCCAAATCATATAATTTCTTGATTTAGATTGTTGTTCAGGAACAAGATATAAAGCCGAAGACAGCTGATAACCCATTAATTGGAGGTTCAATAAATAGTATATATAGTTGAGAAGATACGCAAGTTTGCATTCCCTTTTGTCTCATCAATGTTCACACCCCTTTCATAATTTATACAAATATAAGAGATAAAACTTTTTTTTTATTAAGTAATGCCCTTCAGAATCTTCATAAGCAGATATTTACATATAGTAAATATATAGTAGTGTGTTGCCTTCTTGAGCATCAATGAATGTTTGCACCTTGTGTAATATTTGTGTATGAGTCCCTCAATTGTCAAATTGTAAGTGTTAAAAGCTGGATCTCATTTATATAATATCTATATATATCTATCTATCTATCTATCTATATATATATATATATATATATATATATATATATACACACACACACACCGATCAGCCACAACATTAAAACCACCTGCCTAATATTGTATAGGTCCCCCTCGTGCCGCCAAAACAGCTCCAACCCGCATCTCAGAAAAGCATTCTGACAATTGTACAGAGTGGTTATCTGAGTTACTGTAGACTTTGTCAGTTCGAACCAGTCTGGCCATTCTCTGTTGACCTCTCTCATCAACAAGGCGTTTCCATCCACAGAACTGCTGCTCACTGGATGATTTTCGTTTTTGACACCATTCAGAGTAAATTCTAGAGACTGTTGTGCGTGAAAATCCCAGGAGATCAGCAGTTACAGAAATACTCAAACCAGCCCATCTGGCACCAACAATCATGCCACGCTCCAAATCACTGAGATCACATTTTTTCCCCATTCTGATGGTTGATGTGAACATTAACTGAAGCTCCTGTCCTGTATCTGCATGATTTTATACACTGCACTGCTGCCACATGATTGGCTGATTAGATAATTGCATGGATGATTGTTGGTGCCAGATGGGCTGGTTTGAGTATTTCTGTAACTGCTGATCTCCTGGGATTTTCACGCACAGCAGTCTCTAGAATTTACTCCGAATGCTGCCAAAAACAAAAAACATCCAGTGAGCGGCAGTTCTGTGGATGGAAACGCCTTGTTGATGAGAGAGGTCAACAGAGAATGGCCAGACTGGTTCAAACTGACAAAGTCTACTGTAACTCAGATAACTGTCTGAACAATTGTCAGAATGCTTTTCTGAGATACATGTTGGAGCTGTTTTGGCAGCACGAGGGGGACCTACACAATATTAGGCAGGTGGTTTTAATGTTGAGGTTGAGCAGTGATATATATATATATATATATATATATATATATATATATTTGCTGCCTTTATGTGCTTTTTGGAGCGTCAACATTTTGGCAGCCATTCACTTGCATTGTATGGACCAACAGAGCTGAGATATTCTTCTAAAACTCTTAATTTGTGTTTAGCAGAAGAAAGAAAGTGGTGCACATCTGGGATGGCATGAGGGTGAGTAAATGATGAGTTAATTTTCATTTTTGGGTAAACTATCCCTTTAAGGTGACTAGATTCAAGTAGACTAAACTCAGATTTGCTATTTTAATATTGTTGTTTCTATACTTAATTTTAATTGAATTCACTCAAATTTAGATCATACAATAATAAAGCTCAAATAAAGAAGATTCCACTTTAATCGTAAAATAAACTTAATTCTACACAGAAAAGCATATATGCCTGTACTTTAGTTGCACATGCACACGAAGAACAGAGATAGAATTAAGAGGGTCCAACTTGACCAAAACGGACACAGATCACTCCAAAGTTGACATCACATGAAAAAACTATTTGCTAAAAAATACTAAAAAAAAGCTAAAACCTGTAAACTTTTTTTAATAAACACTATTCAAATTCCTCCATAAGTTCCCTTTGACCAAGTTAACATAAATACTTCACACGCAAGGGATTATATCCAGGATTGGAGGGCCCAAATGTAGTAGTTTAACAATCAACCACTGAAAAACCCACATCCCTTTACCACAAATAATGGTGGAGGACATGGCCCCTCACTGTCAATGGAGATCTGACAGAAGATTATCCACATGGTCCGGCTTTACAAACCCACCATAAAACAGCTCTTAATACATTTGCATCACCACATGTCCATCAAGTTAATCAATCTTTGAAGTTCTAGCTCTGAATTAAAGAACCACCAATGGGACAGCCAAACCAGACTCACCATTTGACCCGCTGGCACTGCAAGACCGTTCACCTTCTTGGACATGGCAACATCAGGTGTGGGTCGACTGTGCCCACACTATGAACATCTCCCCAAACTGCCTCCCCTTAACAGCTACACTGCCTGCCATGCCTCTTTCTCGTGGCTCTGTCATTTCCTGTTTCAAAGGGAAGTCTTACCATAGCAACACGCCGCAAGAGGAACTGTGGTTACCGCTGACAAAAACCTCTTTCTTGACTGTATGCAACAACCTTGTGTTTGATCCAAGACCCACGCAACGGCTCACCTCTGCTTTTATCCACTCAAACAAGTGAACAGGCCAATGATAGTCAAGTAATCAACCACATAGGATAACCTCAAACCATAAACCAATAAAATCCACCAGTCTCTAGTTTGCTTTTAAAATATAGTACTATAAGAAACATGTAAAAATGCACAAGAAACACATTAAAGTGCATTCATTTTTAAAGCAAGAGGCCTGAGAACCTCTAATACAAAAATGACAGATTTTCTGTCAATATGTGATCATGAAAATGTATAGGATATCATGTAAGGGATATAAAAACCTCAAGAAAATGATAAAAAAAAAAAAAAACTCTTTTGTTTCATATTTATCATACACAATTGTGTATTTCTGATGTCCTTGAGCACATGTGTAAAACAAAAAATAATATTCTATAAATTCTCAGGGCTAATTGTCACACTAATTCAATTTCTCAGGTCTATTTTTCAATTTCTGTATAGGCACATAGCTACCAAAATATATGGGGTAAGTTGTCACAATGGGAACATGCCAGTAAACAGCCTGTTAAAGGCTTGTCAGCGAAATGTGAACAGTAAAACAATTATAAACCACAACGCGAACAGAAATTGTAATAAACAGATTTTGTGACAACTTGCCCCAATAAAAAATGTAAATTTGGCCCGACCGATCTTTTTATTAAATTTATTTATTTATTTTATTAGTGCAATAAAACAACTTGAAATGCCTTTAAAATACTAAAAGTAGCACTTCCCTGTGTGAAAACTAGCCCAGGTCTCCTCTATAAAACACTTTTTTAAGGGTCTCAAAGAATAGTGATAAAACAAACATTTAACGCAAATGGATATGTAAATAAAACCTCAGCAGGGTGACCAGTTGAGTTATTTTATTAAAGTAATATGAAATGAAAGTCTGTAATAACATTCAGAAAAAAAAAAAAAAGTAAAACTGTAAATGCGCGCACCTGTCCACTCACCTGGCACGCGCTCGAGCACATCTTCGACACGCGACTCTTGCTCAACTTTATCTGTAAAGATCCTTTCCTGGCCAGGCGACAAAAGCTCTGACCTAAAGACCTTATCGCCACCATAATAATATCTGCAGCCGAGATTTCAGACCAGAGAGAATGCGAGTTTCTACCAGTTCTACGTGTGCGTTTGCGTCTCACTTTCACACAGGTGAACGGATCATCAGCTGATGCGCATGCGTAGACTTACCTTGAACAACAGCGCCTCATGCTGGCTCCTCGTGAAATTTCTTAACCCTACATAATGAAGTAGACGTTTAAAGGCGCTGTAAGAGCACCATTATGGTTTTTAAACGTGCCTAATTTTGTTTTAAAGGTCTCATACGATAGATTTTCATGCATCCAAGGTCAAAAAACACTTTAATTTGCTCATAATTTAAATTGCAGCATTACCTTTTTTTCCCAGTGTCAAAAACGACTCGTTCAATGATCCGTTCTAAAGGATTCATTCTAAACTCCTCCTGTCAGAGAGCCTACTCTGCTCTGATTGGTCAGATGTCCCAGTCTGTTGTGATTGGTCTACCGCTAAGTGTAGTGTTTGAGGGCGGGTCAAAGCTGTTCGCAAGCAGCCAATGAAGACCAGAGGCGGGTTTTTGTTACCAAATTACGTAAGTTAGTACAGGAAGTAAGTCTGGAATTACTAACGACTCGTTTCAGGTGTTCAGAATCGGTTCCTTCTTTTAGGAGTCAATAACTCCATTTTTCGTGCACTTTGATTTTTGAAACTTTGCAGACTTTTTTACATTCAAAAACAGCTATATAACACACTACATGAAAGGTAATATTTGAAAAACCATAATAGCTCTTTAACACAGCAGGTGTCTTAACTGCCTACCTAGAGATATATCACTGAGACAGATGTCGGAGAAATGACACTAGTTTCTGCTACAGCCAAGGGGTCGTTCACATTGAACACGTCTTTGCTCTAAAAAAGCTACGCAGTGTCATGATGTGTCTCTAGATGCGTTTTTATCAGCTGAAGCTGATTTGAACTTGACACAGTCAAAGACGTCCATCTTGCGCATGTTTGCATGTGAAAAGGATTGAATGCATAAACGCGTTCGGTGTGAACTGCCCCCTTGACTCTGTAAACAACAAAGGTGTCAGGGAGCGGCCTGGCCTTTTTTTTAGTCAATCAGTAACACAGCTTGCCTGAAAATCATTTTAAATTTTTTGGGTTTGCTGACATCGGATTGGTGGACATATCGATGCGGGATTTTATACAAAGAGCATGTAGTTGAAGGGAAATGGGCGGGAAGTGGAAACCGTTCGTTTCATATTCAATTAAGAATTCAAAATCAGGATGGTGTTCGTTTTGATAATTTGATTCCATCTAAAAAGAAACTAAAAGAAAATGAATTTGCACATGTGGATGGCCCTAAAACGCCCCTTTTTTCTGATTGGTCAACCTGCAACGTCGTCTGTTCTTCCTCAAGGCCGTGAGACAAAATAAGAGTTCACTGCTGTTAAATTGATCAGATGAATCTGTCTTAGTTAATATTACAGAAATAATGAAAATAACAATAAATCCACAAGACTACACACTTTACACTTTAAAGAAATAGGCTTACTTTCGTGAGAGCGAGCGAGCACAGGGCGCTTGGGTGTGAGCGACTTTCTCATCATATGAAGTTCATGAATGCTCGTCTCTCAAAAGCTCGACCAGTGAATTTAAAATCAGCATTTACACATAGCTTTCAGATTTGTCCCATAATAAGACACACAATACTGTCGCGTAGTAGCCTCCTATTCTATGCCCCAGTATAACAGGCTACTCATATTCCCATTTAAAAATAGGGGATGGTCGGAATGATCTGAGCTTGGCTTCACAAATCCTAGTCCTATCCACTGTTATGTAAGTACTTATTGTCTTATATTAAATGTTTGTATATCTTCCAATGTATTATTTGTAATTTACTGTTGTAGCTCTTATACTTCACTACTATGAATGCAGCCCATGACTTGCATCTGTCTGCTTGGATGCGGCCGTTAGACTGTATATTTCTTGAACCATATTTCGTTTTGTTCATCGCACCGCAATATGTAAAATGACAATAAACCTGACTGAAGCAGCTCAGTTAACAGGTAGGCCTATTCTACTAAAATAACTTAGAATTATCATCATGTTTGCATTTAGATTCAATGCAAGTATAGGGAGGATTGGCAGAAACGGCGCCCCGACTTTTTCGTGCTTTCTTTCTGCACGCTTTATCATGCAGTAAACACTTAAGCATATTAGCATAACATAACATTTATTTATATTATTATGCGCTATTTATCATGAGATCTATTTCCTCCTCGATTTTGTCATCTAGCAGGTAATGGATTTTTTGTCTGGACAGACAGACAGCAGCAGATGTGGGAGGCGGCGAAGGCGAGGGAAGTTTTGTGCCATTATAACCGCTCGGAGAAAATTACCCTAATGAAATTGCAGTGAGCGATTCTTTCGTTACTCTCTACTGGTTTCTCATGTCAGAAATAGCATGATACAGCGATGCCAATTTAAAATGCTTATTTAAAGCAATCAAACTAGCTAAGACTTATTATCGGGACAAAAGGCGTCCCGACTTTATTAGTCTACCGGAAGTGGTACGCAGCTTGTAAAATCGGGACTGTCCCGGTTTTATCAGGACATCTGGCCACCCTAACTGCGAATGCCATACCCAACAGATGATTTTTCAGTGCAGTATGGACCCGCCAGCAGTGCCCAGAACTGATCAGCTGCGCTGCATGGTACCACTTATAGCCTAAATATATAGAACCATTTTTGTGGCACGCTGTAACAAGACATTTGGCATATAGGCCTTTGGAATACAGAGCGAGGGACTCATTTATAAACATAAAAATATATATAAAATGTATACATAGGCCTATATAGAGCATATACTGTATATTCATCTCTCTCACTATTATCACTCGCTTCCCGTGCCAGTGATTGTCCCAATGATGAGTCGCATTCTTGAGCACGCTGTCACGAATGTGAAGCCCCTTCATCAGTGACTGAATTCAGTGAGCATTTTACTGTTTGCTTTGTGTTCTTTGTGTTGAGAGAGATAGCACAGTTGCAATAAACATGGTGTGTCTTGGAGAATATATGATAAAGAATTTAATATTAATTGAGACAAATACATCTGAACAGTTTAACAGCAGTGAACTCCTATTTTGTCTCACGGCCTTGAGGAAGAACAGACGTGTTGCAGGTTTACCAATAAGAAGAAATGGGCGTTTCAGGGCCATCCACATGTGCAAATTCATTTTTCACCGTTTTAGCTTCTTTTTAGATGGAAAAACAAATTATCAAAACGAGCAATGTCCCGTGGCCATTTTTCCAATTTCCTATTTTTAACTGGAGTATAAAATCGAAAATGTACGAGAAACAAGTCATTATTTGTTTATTAATATTGGTTTTGTAAATGATTAATGAAATAAGTCATTTTTCGTTTTTCCAATTTTGGATTCATTTTTTTTTCTCCACAATTTTTGGAATGCCCAATTTCCACTACTTAGTGGGTCCTTGTGGTGGCGTTACTCACTTCAATCCGGGTGGTGAAGAACAAGTCTCAGTTGCCTCCGTTTCTGAGACCGTCAATCCACGCATCTTATAACGTGGCTTGTTGTGCATGACACCACGGAGACTCACAGCATGCGGAGGCTCATGCTACTCTCCGCGATCCACGTACAACTTAGCCATTGAGAGCGAGAACCACTAATCGCGACCACGAGAAGGTTACCCCATGTGACTCTACCCTCCCTAGCAACCGGGCCAATTTGGTTGCTTAGGAGACCTGGCTGGAGTCACTCAGCACACCCGGCTGGAGTCACTCAGCACACCCTGGATTCGAACTCGCGACTCCAGGGGTGGTAGTCAGCATCAATACTCACTAAGCTATCCAGGCCCCCGACCCAATTTTGGATTCTTAACTGAATATGGAAAGAACGAATGATACACGGATTAGCTGCTACATCTTGCTACAATTAGGCTAGCTGAACGGCTGAAATAGCTTAACCCTTTTATAGTTTTTCCTCAATCACTTACACACTAAAACATATTTTAAGTTGTACTTTATATCTCAAACTATTATATAACTTTCCAACTATTCGCCTGTTTTAAATCTAAACTCTAAACAATTCTACTCATGCGTATGGTACAGTTTGCTGAAACTTAGCTTGTTTAGAAAGCACTGGCATTCAGTAATCATCATTACTGTATTTCATCACAGGTTTAACACAAATTTCACCATGTGAACACTAATAAACACAATGTTTACTAGTCAGAACCTTAGATGTATAAAAGGACCATAGGTGAGTACATTTGACTTTGGGTCCAAAAAAATGAATAAAAAAACTGCTCAAATTAGAGGAAAAGTAGCCTATAATTGAAAGACAGAGGAAGATAATGAAAGGAAGACCAAGAACATATAATATACTAGATCATGGAAGGTGGAAGGTATTTATTCTATGATAGAAAACCTTTTTCAGCCAATGGCTAGGATCTACCTCCCTCTGCTGGAACATTACTTATGATATGGAATAATGAACAGTAACTTTCTGAATATCAACTGTTTTTTTTCCCCATATATTATTTTACTGCAGGCTTGTTTCCTTAAACACTCATTCCACTTATGACCTTAAATGATCTTACATTTTATTACAAATGGTACTGAAGCAAACAAACACATTTTTGTTTGTACTTTATAAATTCAAAGTATTGCATACAATCTACAAAAAATTTGTTTTAACACAGTGTTGAGTTTATCAATTCAATATTTTCAATGGCACTTGCATGTTGCCAGGATCCTGCGTACATCAACGTAAGCAAAGTAGTCAGGTCTATATAAAAATATATTTTCATGTTCCTATGTCACAGAGGTGATTTGCATAATTATCTGTGTTTATATCAGTAAATATGTGCGTCTGTGAACAGAACTCTTCTGTCTGTGTGACAGCTCACTTTTGAACACTTCATCTATATGCATCTGGAGTGTAAGTATACAGATTTAAAATACCAAGTAAAATATTGTTCTCTATATTTTTATATGTATTTTAGTCATTTTGTGTATAAAAGAGAGAGAGTGTCATTTACAGTAGGCTTTAGATAGCACATACTATTTGCAATGTGTATACAATGCTTTGAATTTAGCTGAAATGCCAAACAAAGGTGATTTTCTGTTTTATTATCATTTGTAAGAAAATTTATAATTAAAGTTAATATTATATATTATGTTTTCATATGCATTTATCTTGATTCCATAAGGGAATATATCAGGAAAGACAAACAATGACTAACATGAGTTTTGTAACTCCTGAATCATATTCCTCTCATGTTAGGTAAAGTGAGGAATCATGGGAGCATTTGGCAGAGCGCTGCTCATCACTGTCTTTTTTTATTTCTGTAAGCTCATTCCACACATATTCACATTGATCAATTTAATTATTGTTTAACATAATTGAGATTTAGATGCTTTGTTTAGCAAATAATTCTTGTCATGCTGTATCTTTTGAAATAACTTTTAAAATGTTTATGTGGTGAAGAATATGCGTTGTAATTTAGTGTTGTAATTTATGGAAGTATTTTTATAAAAGGATATACCAGACTTTCAGAAATATGCTTTGCTCTAGATCAGTCTCTTAAGCTCTATTAATGACAGCATGCTTTAATTTTTTTTTTACACAATGGCAGGAACATGAACGGAAAAAGAGCTAGAGTTAGCCAATTTCTCAGTGAAGGAAGTATTAGCAAAGGATTTGATGAAATCTGCGATGTTTTATTTGTATATTTGCTTTGTCTCACTCTAAAACATTCCATCCTGTTTGACAATGTAACAGAAATCGGTATGATAATTTCAAAAGATGGTTAAAAATGATCAAAATAACCTTAAAGGGGTCATGAAATGGAGAATAAAATGTGCCTTGAATTTAGACATATAAGAGGTAACTGTACTATAAAAACATACTGTAAATTTCAGAATTTAAAACTTCCTTACCAGTCTAAAAAGAGCATTTATAGTTGCCACCCTGCTGAAACGTCTCGGTTTGAAATCTGTCTGTTCGTGACATCACAAACCATTGCTCATTAGTATTTACACATTTCACAACATGCGTCATCACACTCCACACCTATATCACCACAGGCCATTTCCATTGCCTGCTGAAGATTTTCCCTGGTGTAGGGATTCCAGTCATAGACCTTTCATCTCAGTGTTAAGAACTCTTCGACTGGATTTAAAAAAGGAGAGAGTATGCAAGGAAAACATTCAAGAAATGTTGGTTGATGTTGAACCACTCCCGGACCTGGGCACCACGGTGAAAGCTCACGTTGTCCCAAACAACCACATAGACTGGATGCACTGCCTGGCCATGATCTTGGAGCTCACGGTCAAACAGGAGATGCCAAAGACCACCCAGGAATGTGAGGTGTTGAGTGTTATAAGGCCCCAAGGTGGTAAGGCGGTGGAGAACCCCTCTGTTACTGATGGCCGCACAAATGGTCACATTGCCTCAACGCTGACCAGGGACTTCCACAATGGCCCGCTGGCCAATTATGTTCCTTCGACGACTTTTCATCAGACTGAATCCAGCCTCATCAATATAAATATACTCATGGGGCCTTTCCATTGAATTCAGGTCAAATATTCTCTGTATGTAAAATATATACAAAAGGTTTTGTAGGTTTACAGTAGCAGCATGAGTGCTACAGAATGACAGACCTCTTCAGTTCTTTGTATCTGGATGCAGCCCTGCTTTACAGTACATTATAGTGCAGACATTTGACAGTTTTATAGTATTGTATGTAGTAAGATCTGTAAGAACCAAAACTCAGTTGGAATGTGCACTTACTTGCATATACAGAAAGGGTAGCTCTTTCACTCTCAGAGTTGTGCTCAAAGGTACCCGGTACACTCGTTTCATGCATACCCTGTTCCTCTGCAAGATACAATCAATGGTGGAGAGGCTCATGCTGTTGATACCTTCAAAATTGCCATCATCTTCAACTACTTGGTCTCTTATTTCTGAGGCAGATGGCATTATTTTGAAGGACCATATCAACAATGGGAGCCTCTTGCTGTAGCGCCACCTCCTTGAGGCAGTCTTGCAGTTCTACAAAAAGCAAAGATGGAATTACATACACATACAGTACTGTGAAGATAGAAGAGTAATGGACTTGACTTCAATACATAGATTGTTCTCCAGTCGCTTTACTATTGGAAATGTGATGTACTGTACTGAAATGTTTGCATACAGTAAATATTCAATTACTGTACTATACCTGTTATGTTGTCTGAAAGTCCTCACTATGGTGGACACTGAGAACCTGCTCAGGTTTGGTTGAACCTGTTGTCCAGCTTCCCTCATCGTCATCCCATGAACAATGACATGTCCAATGACGGTGGCACGAATTTCATCAGAAATTGGTGCTCTTGGAACTCCTTGTCCACCACCTCTTACATGTAACTTCCTCCTCGTCATCGTCGTCTGCCACCTCTGACGCGAACTCTTTCTCCTCTGCCTCGTCAATAGTTGCCATCCATTGTTGAAGTCAGCATTCAACTAGCCCTTGCCACTTGCACTGGCTTATATGCCACTCTCTAATTGGTTTAATTGTTAGAAACAAGTGCTAACAGTTTTGAGTCGTTGTGTTTAAATGATGACAACTGTGTTGAAATTGTGTTTAACTTTTGCAGCCAGTGTTTATCATTTTGCATCACAAATGCATCTCCATGCAAAATTAGCTTTTAAGTATGAGAATGTGCTTTGAGTTTTGAAAAAAGTGTTACATTTAGCAGATGCTTTTATCCAAAGTGACTTACAGTGTACTCATTACAGGGACAATCCCCTAGAGCAACCTGGAGTTAAGTGCCTTGCTCAAGGACACAATGGTGGTGGCTATGGGGATTGAACCAGCAACCTTACCAGTTTACCAGTTATGTGCTTTAGTCCACTATGCCACCACCACTCCACCACTACTCCAAAAGTGTTTCTGAGTTCTGCAAATTGTGTCTAAGTAGACCAATATGGTTTAAGGTTTTCCCAAAAGAGTGTTTGATTCGACAAATGGGTTCAGGCAATTGACCGTTTGGTTCAGAGAATGGGGTTTAGTGTTTTAGCAATTCAAAAAAACTGTAATTATGCTGAGGTGATGCTGCAGCACTGTTGAGTGAATTGTGATTATTATTATTATTATTATTAACAAGTGTACAGATCACGGAGCAGCGGGAGGCAAAACCGCAACTGAAGGCACGAACGAAATAAGACTTACTAATCAGAATGTTCGTTTTAGACACTTACGAAAATTTTCTAAACAATCATATTTTCCGTTTCAGTGAGATGCGCCTGCTGCTCTGGAGTCACCATAATTATTTTGTGCAGTATATTTACCTCGCTGTTAAAAGTGAAAATATAAATGCATTTAAATAAAAACTTATGCTATTAAACTTTGGGAAAACACTGAGTGTCACTGCACCCATGCTAGTTTTTTATGCTCTTCGCAGATGACGAGTTGCTCCATAATTGTAGCCTATCAAATGTAATTTTTTTCTCTCTTTACTGCTGTCAGTGCCATTGAATGTCAAGGAAGATAACAACATTATAAAAAATAGCACTTCATGACCCCTTTGAATTTGAGACCCTTGTGTGAACTAACAATTACTGATGTTTGTTTTGATGTCACTTGCTGGAGGATGATGTCATGAAAGGAACTGGCTTTTGTTAGTTAAAAGGATATGAAAAAATACTAACTGAATGTAATGTAATACTGAAGACAGGAAAAACCTTCACGTTGATTACCAATTAAAACAAACAAAAAATATTTTGTTTAAAACATTTCAATTAGAGAAAGGAAAGACAAATTAACATTTATTATTATTATTATATTTCATTTTAGATATGCATAGCACCCAAAGCAAAGCAAAAATTGCAACATTTGCTCAATTCAAAGTGAAATTATTCAGAATTCCATTCTAATTGTCATAAAGAAAAATAATATAATTTTTTATCTTTACAATATATATGATGGGGACATGTAATGTATTGCATAGTAAGAATGAGTCGATTACTGTACAAACAGTCTCTCTCTCTCTCTCTCTCTCTTTCTATCACTCTCTTTCTCTGTAGGTGTATATTTTGTATCACTTCAATGCCTGAAATGTAAAGATAATTCTCAAAGTAGAAAAATTCTGAGAAACCTCCACAAAGTATTCTCCCTTTCTGTCCCACATCACTTTAATGATTTTAATTTCCCTTTTTGGTTTGTGTGTTGTAATTTGGGACATTATATATATATATATATATATATATATATATATATATATATATATATATATATATATATATATATATATATATATATGTGTAATTAATTGTTTGTCTTATCTTTTTTCTCTGGTCTCAAGCATCATGTCCACAGTGTTCATCCAATTCAATCAACTGCACCAGTGGTGAGTTATGTTTTCCTTTGAGTTATTGAATAAAATGTCATTAAAATATATGATAAAAAATACCAGTATACAATAACTTCGGTGATGAATATTGCACAATAAAAGCAGGAATTTTGATTTCATGTTGACTTTAATGGTCATGTTGCTTTAAAACACATCTATGAAATGTGTTACTTTGTTACGAAAAATGGCTGTATAGTTTTCATGTGTTAGCTGGCTGACATTAAACAAATTTGAGAAAAAATGACACAACTGAAAAATGTATAGAGCAAGCATTGCATAACATTGCATTTTTCGGCTAGTTTCTTCTATATACATAGTTAAATTAAATGAAATGTTTTCCATACAAAAAAAATGTATTTATATATACTGTACATACCTGTAAATTAGACATATTTTTTTTATTCTACAAAAAGTGGAATACATGGGAAAATAACGCAGTTTATGAGAAACTGTGTAAATCTGTATCTTTCTGTCGACCAATGACAGACAGGGAGAGTGTTTTGGAAAACCTGTTTAAAGCTGAAGTGTGTAACTTTTTCTGTGTTAAAATACGTTCTCATATTCCCCCTTAATATGTAGAAACAACTATAAGTAATCCATTAATAGATAAACTTTCTCAAAAACTGTAAACATTGTCTGTGCGGTGCTATAAAAATTCCTGTTTGTTTTGAGCAACCTGTCCAGCCCGATACAACAACACTGGCTCAACCAATGGCGTGAGTTGGGGTCAGGACTATCTGTTTGTTCAATCAATGACAGATGGGGGATGTATTTAAAAAGCTGTTTGAAAACAATGTTTATTTTTGCAATTCTGTTCGGTGACACTAGTGGCGTAAAAATTACTCACTTTTAAAGCAGCACGACAGAACTTTGGGCTCTCTAGCGACATCTGTGGTTGAAACCTAAAATTGCAAGCAACTCGCGTAGGAAAGTTTTACATCACTGCTCTTCTGCGCAGATGAATCTCATGTTTTGAGGTTACCTGGATGGCCTGTGATCATTCTGAGATATTCACCTGCAGAGCTGGAGTCATAACGTGCTTGATATTATATTGTTTGTTTAAACATTTATAACCAAGATATTACTTGCTTTGTATAAGATAAACAACACTCTTAATTACATATTTTAATATGATTATTCAAGTGCATTATGCAGTACACATTAATGTTTGTATTGTACTACACATATAAATTTAATATGAGTGATATATCTGGTATGAGTGCAATAGTGTAGTGAATGTAATCATTTAATTATTTTTATATTACAATCTACAGCCTGGTCACAACCGGTATATGCACTGCAAATAATAAGACTGTAACATAACTACACAAAATGAGGATTTAAGAATGATGGAGATGAATTATTCTTTACTAAACATGGAAACAATATGCAGAAATATGCAATATCACAATTACAATAATTTCCTTAGTTTTCTTAATTTTCTTTTATTTATTTATTTTTGGGGGGGATTTTTACATGCTAAACAAATTAATTTGTATATTATTGTGCTATGTAATCGTAATATTTGAAACATCTTGAGATGTATATACATAGTAGTACCCTGTACCTATAGTTGCTTTTAGATGCAGTTTTAAATTGCCCATATCTGCTTTTTTAAACACAATATCTGCTGTGTATTTCTGCGACTGGGGTAAAAACAGTGGTATGTGGTGCATAAACCAGGTACCCCTTCAACCCTTCAAAATTCTATTTACTGACATGACATAAACGCACAAGGATGAATGATGTAAGCCTGCGATTTTGCATCAAATCCGCCCCGAAAAAATCTGTGGTGTAAATGCTAATCTGTAAAATAAGCAGTAAATGCTGAATGCGTAGCAGAAGCGCCACCCCTCACCTGTCAATCAACCACTGTGCTAAAACAAGAGTTTTAAACTTTGTTGGTTACTGTACATGTGGCTTTAAAAGGAAATAACCATTAGATCGGAACATTTGAAAAAGCGAATATGTATACAAGCATGAGATCTTTACAGATTATTTTCAGTGTGTCTGATATCAATGTGCAGAGACATATATAAGAAGCACACACATCTGACTCTCCAGTTAATACTGGTACTTCACTAAAACAACCAATATATCTTGCTCAAAATGTGGTGATGCTTAGATTAAATTTTAACTACATCTGTAAGAAACAGTGTGCCATTGTTCCATGCTTTCTTTGTCTTTTTTGCGGTTTATTATCATGCAGTTACACAATGACAAAGTGATTGATGTATGTCGTCATGAAATCAGAGACCCTCCTCTCGAAATCCGAACATAAGTGGTCGCAGGAGACACATTTAAGCGACCAGGTGTAAACAGCCATGTGTGTCGTCTGACCACATGTGATCGGATCACCTGAGACGCATCTTAATAAAAGGGCTGGTTGCACCACCTGTGCGTAAGTTACAGCTTAGCCTAGTTGTGGTGTAAATGGGCACTAAGCTAACTGACACACTACTAAATATTTGACCGTTGCACCATTAAACCAAATGTAACCCTACGTGTAAACTAAATATTTGAGCGTTGCACCATTAAACCAAATGTAACCCTACGTGTAAACGAAATATTTGACCATTGCACCATTAAACCAAACGTAAACCTTATGTGTAGACTAAATATTTGCGGAAGCTTCTGATCAGTAGTAATGGTTGAAATAAAAATGCAAACTGATTGAATGACATCAATGAGCTCATGTTTTGCACGACAGACTTCAATCTTTTAGACATGTATGATTATTTTGACATTTGCACTCATTTACATTTATGAGAGAAAACATGGGGAAAAAAACATACCTCTTAGCGGCTCTTTAGCATGAAAACAATCTAAAAGGTGCACTTTGCTGTGTGCATCGCCCGGTGTTACTGACATAGCTACAAAATATATTACACATACAAAATACGGTTATAAGTTCGAATGAATGAATGTTAAAATTTTCCAGTCTGTTTTTAATATTTATTCATTGCCCCTTATTAATGTTAGATACAGTACCTGAATATTATTTACTTGTAGGTCTACTTTTTATTAGATTTACTTATTTTTTTACATATCATATTTCCATTGAAATGTAATTTATTACTATTGACAGTTATGTGAGACAAAAAGGTTTGAACATCAACCATGACAAGATAAAACTGAACACTTCTGTATAAAAATGTAAAGGCTGCTTATTGGATCAATAATGATAAACGTCATATTATGTGAAAACACAATGCTTTACAGAGAGCTTACGACGCACTAGCTAAGTCTTATCTTAAGAACAGGTGGTGGAACCAAATTAAGCACTGACTAACTAGCAGTTATTCAGCCCTTAGTTTGAACTTTGCACTCAAACTTAAGTGAGATCTTACGCATTGCTGGTGCAAACCTACCCAGGTGTAAACAGGGTAATAGATCTAATTTATACACTATAGGTGCCACATCTGAATGTAACCTTTGACATTTTACCTGTCCTTTTCAGTGTTAGTGAGCTTGAATACCACTTCCACCACAGTGGAGGAGGGTGCAGACGTGACTGTGACCTGCCTTCATAACCTCCCCAAAGGCATTATGAATTCCTTCAGCTGGCATCTGGACAAGGATTTAACTACAGATATTCAAAATGAAACTTTGAATATCAAGAGCATATCAAAAACAGTGGAAGTCAACTGTACAGTCAGCAACATTTGTGGAAACTTCTCTGTTAATTTAAAAATTACAGTAAATGGTAATTGAAGTGTTTTTGCATCACATTTTCACAGGTTTCGTGAACTTTATTCACACAGACAGGCAGGGTGATTTATTGAACATTGATTATGTGACAGGCAGTATATGTGATCTGACTCTTGTTCTCTTGTCTGCTGTGATGTCAGCTAGTAATGCTATGGTGATTGTATTGATTTGTATCGGAGCAGCTGCTGGTGTTCTTCTCATGTTAGCGATAGTCATGAAGATCACCCTCCGGAGAGGACAAGGTACGTATATAAACGATCCCATCATATCTGCCATCGTACAACTGCATGCCGTCCCTTTTCACACCATCTCTTGGTCTCTCCCTCCAGTTCAGAGTCAGGCCAGGATGAGAAAAAGGCAACAGAATATAGAGAACATCCACAGTAATGTAACCACCATTTCCGGTTACTAATGAGAGCGAGTGTTCGTACCACTGAAAACCCTCAGTTTATGTTGAATTACATGCTTTTATGCAAAATGACTTACAAAATGAAGAACATCACAATACAAACACCAACGCTATTTGTAGAAGCGTGTCTTCAGCTGTTTCATGAATGTTCTGAAGGTCTAAGCAAATGTTGGAAGCTTGTTCCTCCACAGAAGAACAGAGAAAGTGGATGATCTGGAAAGCGACTTCAGTGGTGACAGAAAAGAATGCTGGCACGAGTGTTCTGCATAGTTTTATTAGCACTATTGTCTTGTATATCTTGTATTCATGTATATTAAATACATTGTATGTTTGTCTTATTCAGGCTGTCGATTTAATGCATTAATTCAGTGATTAACTATTTAAAAAAATAACTCAATCATTTTCCCTGACCATACGTAAATTCCATAATGAAGAATTTTCATAACAATGGAGCAATTCAAGCTTGAAGCACCTCCTTCGTGTTTTTGCATGTCGCAGTCAGCAGGGGGCAGTCAGCGCAACTCCAGCTGTACAGGCAACAAACTGACAGCTGTTCAAAGACAACTCTGAATGCATTTAATTTCGCACAGCATCCTAAAAATCTAGTGTTTAAGGCTGGAGACATTAAAAAACCAGTGAAATGCAACACAACCACAGTTGGACACTCCAAATGGTTCCATCCGACCAGGGGTGCAACTACACAATTCCGAGCGGGTATGCAAAACTAAATTTTGTGCCCCATGTATCTGCAAAGTGAGGGGTGGGAGTGTCATCCATTGTAAGAGGGTGGGGGTGATGTTGGAGTGGTCGAGGAGGCCAATTATAGGCGTTGAGCAGGGGTGGGGGGGAGGGGTGATGTTGGAGGGGTCGAGGAGGCCAATTGCACCACCTTAAGTGAGCCGCTGGCGCCATCCTTTACATGGCACCCTCTGCATTGCACACCTGGCATATATGGTTTTTGCACATCTGATTCCGACCCATGTGTGCATAAACAGAAATAGCGCAGGAACGCAAGAAAGCATCATGTGAAGATGTCCCTGTCTTTCTGGGACAGATTGATAAACTCAATTGCAAAATGGATTGCTATGGAAAGTAGGCCAATTATAGGCTTTTGTTCAATGATATAGAAATAAAACAAACAAAATATTTACTTCTCTAGAGTCTAATTAATGCTTTACTTGTCTGACACAATAATGTAATATTATTGAATTATTTGACATTTTTAATTTATAATGCATATTATATTTATAGATATTTTGATTGTTATGAATTGAATTATCTTTATTTGGGGGCCATTTAGGCAAATATTGATATGCAATTAATTGCTGCAAATAATGTTAGAATTACATTAAAAAAATGTTAATCGATACTTTGTATATGTTTTGTTTCTCATGTAAAGTAGCTACAACACTTTCCACCAGCCAGTAAAGTGACTTTAACATTTAACATTTAACATTATATTATATTATATTATATTACATTATAATATATTATATTATATTATATTGTATTATTGTGACAAAGTTCTGTAACTCTCTCTGATGGAGGAAGCAGGAGCCAGATAACAATCCACGTCCCTTTATTTTCACACTACTTTACAGTATCACACAATTTGCTTTTCAGCAAAACTCTCACTGCAAATCTCACAGGTGCCAATCCTTACCGTTCTTCATCTCTCGGCCTCACTCTCCATAGACGTCGCTCACCACATACCCCCATCACCCGACTCAGGCCAGGGCTCCCTGGCCTGTCACTTACACCCCCCCCCCATTTCTGGAGAGAAAATCTGTAACAGCCATCTGCGCCCCCGGCCTGTGGACCACCTCGAACTTAAAAGGCTGGAGAGCTAGATACCAATGGGTGATCTGTGCATGGGTCTCCTTCATGTGATGGAGCCAATGGAGCGGGGCTTGGTCTGAACAGAGGGTGAAAGCATGCCCCAACAGATAGTATCGGAGGGTGAGGACCGCCCACTTGATGGCCAAACACTCCTTCTCTATTGTGCTGTAAATAGTCTCCCTCAGTGTGAGTTTGCGACTAATGTACAGCACGGGGCACTCCTCCCCCTCCACCATCTGGGACAGTACTGCTACCAACCCCCTGTCCGATGCGTCCATCTGCAATAAAAAAGGGAGAGAGAAGTCAGGAGAGTGCAATAACAGCCCGCCGCAAAGTGCAGCTTTCACCTGCGTGAATGCCTGCTGACACGGCTCCACTCACTGGACCAGATCTGGTGCCCCCTTTTTAGTCAGATCAGTCAGCGTGATGGTGACGGTTGAATAATTCGGCACAAACCTACAATATAGCCAGCCAGCCCCAGGAACTGTCTCACCTCCTTTTTGGTCTTAGGTCTCAAGTGGGAGCCCAGATATCGTACTTCCACCTGCACAATTGTGCACTTCTTTGGTTTTGCCGTGAGTCCCACTTATCTCAACGACCTCAGGGCAGCCCTCAGGTGCTGCATGTGCTGCTGCCAATCATTACTGTAAATAATGATATCATCCAGATAGGCAGCATTGTAAGCAGTGTGCGTCGGATGATTCTGTCCATGAGCCGCTGAAATATAGCCAGGGCCCCGAAGAAACCGAACGGAAACATCACGAATTGGTGTAATTTGAATGGTGTGGAAAATGCCGTCTTTTCACGGGACATGGGAGTTAAGAGGATCTGACAATATCCCTTTGTTAAATTGAAAAAGCGAGCTGCGCCTAACCAGTCGAGCAGTTCATTGATTTCAAATTTAGACATCGCATTGACTTTTCTATAATCCACACAGAACTGGACCGAGTCGTCGCTCTTCGAAACCAACACCACCAGGCTGGCCCAGTCACTGTGGGATTCTTCTATTACCCCCATATCTAGCATGGCCTTTAATTCTTCCCAAACCACTTGTTTTTGGGTAATCGGTAGGGACAACTGCATACCACTACACCTGGGGTCATTTTGATATGGTGCTCTATGAGATTCGTACGACCGGGAAGGAGCGAGAACACATCGGAAAATTCTCCTTGCAACCTGGCAACCTCCGTGGCATGTTACGGTGTTGAGGTGGTCTCTGCAAGTGAATGGGGTGACTCGATCGGTGGCTTTTATGTTCACTTCTGGTTCGAGCTCCTCCCTCTCCAGAACCACCGTCGCCAAAGTCACAGGGACCACCTCTCTCCATGGTTGTAGGAGATTGAGGTGGTAAATCTGACGTGCACCACCTCTATCCGTGCGTTTAACCTAATAATTGACTTCCCCAACTCGCCATGTGACCTCAAAGGGTCCTTGCCACTTGGCGAGTAATTTAGAGCTCGATGTGGGGAGCAATACATGGACTTTATCTCCCGGTGTAAATTCCCATAACCAAGTACCCCAATTATACAGCTGGCTTTGACATTCTTGAGCCTGGAGCAAATTCTCCGGTGTTAATTGCCCCAGTGTGTGGAGTTTTGCTCTCAAGTCAAGAACGTATTGAATTTCATTTTTTGCTGTTTGAAGGTCCCTCCGCCCAATTTTCCCGCAGGACATCGAGCACGCCATGAGGTCGACGCTCGTACAATTACTCAAATGGGGAGAACCCTGTGGAGGCTTGTGGGACCTCTCGTGCTGCAAATAATTAAAAGTCTGATTAAATCGTTCGACCAAGCCGTCTGTTGGGGGTGGTAAACGCTGGTCCAAATCAATTTAATCCCCAATAATTTGTACAGTTCGAGTAGTGTACGTGACATAAATGTAGTGCCCTGATCAGTGAGGATTTCTTTCAGAATCCCCACTAGGTAGATTATTCTGAAGAGTGCCTCCACAACACTGCATGCTGAGATGTTGCGCAGAGGTACTGCTTCCGGATATCGCAGTGCATAGTCCACCAGAACCAACACAAAGCGATGCCCGTGTGCCATCCACTCTAATGGCCCAACCAGGTCCATGCCAATTCTTTCGAAGAGGACCTCGATCAATGGAAGTGGGTGCAATGGTGCTTTTGGGGTGGCCACGGGATTCACCAGCTGACATTCATGGCATGCCGCACACCACATGCAAACATCCCCGTGAATGCCCGGCCAATAGAAATGGGCCATCAGAAGGTTTAGTGCTTTTTCCTGCCCTAAGTGACCCACCACTGGATTATAATGAGCCATCTGGAAAAACATTTCCCTACGGCTCTTCTGTACTAACAATTGTGTTGTATCTACTTTTGTCTGAGTGTTGTGCATCTCTCGATACAACTGATCCTTAATAATAAAAAATATGGGTATGATAGCGCAATGTCTGGCTGGAGGTGCTGACCATCAATCGCTTTTATGTGGTCAAAGGCATGCCTAAGGGTTTCGTCTCGCATCTGCTCCAGAGGGAAATCCCCTTCAGGGAATCCTCTAAGGGCAGGGTAAGCCACGGCTTCCCCCTCCCTTGCGTCATCCTGATCTGGAGTCGACGTAGACGGTCCTGGCACCACCTCCCCAGCCAGCGAATCGCCGGCCCACACCAATACACTTTGCTACAGGACCCATCCACACAAATTCTCCTCAATAAAGTTGTAAATTCTGGCCAATTCACTATGACACTATGCTTTTGTCCCCGAAATTGAATTATGACCATCACTAAAGGGTCTTTATGAACATGCTCATGCACACACCTTACCTTCACCCTTCGGCATGTACCCAAATCCTCAGATTGAACCAAGCTTTGGTGAATGGATGTTTGATTACAACCTGAATCCACCAAGACTTGGTATGTACCCCCCTTAATACTCACAGATTTCCGGTACACTCCTGCTCAATCGGAGTCGGCCTGTGGCATGTCGGGTATCTGGACCAATGTCCCCACCTCCATCGCTGGGCATCGGTCCTGGAAGTGCCCAGGTTCCCTGCAGCCCCAGCAGACCGGCCCAGGCTTCACGCCTGTACCTGTGGCAGCGGTTTCATCCACCTGGGGAAGAGAGTGGAGAGAGATAGGGGAAACCGGTGGGATGAAATATCCCCAGGGAACCGGTTTAGGGGGTACAACTTCCCATTTACAGGGAGTCGGAACAGGACAAGGACAAGAGGAAGGGGAGGGAGAGAAGGAGAGAGAGAGAGACAGAGAGAGAGAAAAGAGGGCTTGCCGGCCTCCTGAACCAGTGGTCCTCAGCCAGCTAGACAGCTACATCCAGCGACGCCGGGAGGTGGCACTGGATCCCACCACCATCCTCTTCAGTAGCCGAGTGATAAATTGCTTCAGCACCACCAGATTGACTACTGCACGGCATCAAGTTCTGCTGTCAACAACCACTGCCGGCAGGAGTCTCAGACCCTGTTGAGCAAAGGCAAACTGGTGGCCGAGCTCACCAAGTGTCAGAGAACGGAACCGCTGGTGATGCTGTTCTGGACTGCGAACAACCCACTGCAGGATGGCTCACTGCTACTTCTCATACTCCAGGAGATCTGCCATCGGCAGATGTTGGGCTGTGAGCTGGGCCTCCCCGGTCAACAGCGCCAAGAGGCAGACCGCCCACTTGTTGTTGGGCCATCCCCAGGACTCAGCCATCCTCTCAAACAGCTCTATATAGGCCTCGCGGTCATCCTGTGGGCCCATCTTTATGAGTGTGACGTGGGGGATGGCCAAAGCTGTGGCTGGGGTCACAGCTGCAGTTTCCACCTGGGGCAACAAGCTCCGCAACACTTGCCGGTCATCCGCCTGGGTCTGAAGGTGCACCTGGAACCGCTGCTCCTGCTCCATGTGCAGATCCAGTAGGGCCTGGTGCTGGGTTTGGTGGATAACAGTGAGTGTCTTGATCACCTCAGCCAGCAGCGAGGACTCCATAACGGTGATTTTTTCCTTACTCCCAGGTTTTGGCACCACTGTGACACTCTCAGGTCAGATAAAAGGGCAAGTAAGGACGTGGGAACCAGCTTACACACTTCAGGAATGATTTATTTTCGTTGCTTTTCAGCTCTCACACAAAACTCATCAGCTTCCAACATAAAGTCCTTTTTCAGGATTCAACAAAAAGTCACGCTGCCCTCAGCAGCGTTGAAAGCTTCGGTTTTTCTCTCTCTCCCTTTACTTTTTATCTTAGTCAATAAAAAGAAGGTAAAGAGCTCTGAGTTGTGGAATTTCCCCCTTGTCCATTGGGTTGTGTATTTTCATAGAAAGCTCAGTGATTACCACACTGGGTCACGGTATGACAGCCAAATTATCAAATTATCTTTTAATGTTCCCAGTGATACTCATCATAATTGCATTTTTACTAGTAAGAATTTCAATTACAGAGGTCTACATTGACCTCTGTCTAATTGAATTTTTACTAGTAAGAATTCCAATTAGAGAGCTCTATAATTCACTTTTTACTAGTAAGAATTCCAATTAGAGAGATCTGTAATTGAAATTTTTCTAGTAAGAATTCCAATTACAGAGCTATACAATTACATTTTTACTAGTAAAAAGTTACATTAAAGATATTTTTAATTGCAGAGCTCTGTTATTAGAGTTCTTACTAGTAGAAAATCTGTTGTAGATCTATCTAGTTGAAATTTTACTAAAAATGCAGCTTTTACAGTTACAACGAGTAATGCTGGGAGCATTAAAAGCTAAAATGGCTTGCCATATCACAGCAGTTGCTGTATTGTAACCTCTGAACATACCCAGGTGAGAGGATGACCCGGAAATACTTAATCCTGCCTCAGATAAAGACTGCTGAAAATACGTCACATGATACAGGAACAAGACATAAATATTTCTACAATATTGATAAACGGATAATAAAGGCAATATAGTCAATAAATTAGTCAATAAAAAAAATGGTAAAGAGCTCTGAGTTCTGAGTTGTGGAATTTCCCCCTTGTCCAGTGGGTTGTGTATTTTCAAAGAAAGCTCAATGATTACCACACTGGGTCACGTTATGATAGCCAAATTAACAAATTATCTTTTAATATTCCCAGCATTACTCATCATAATTGCATTTTTACTAATAAGAATTTCAGTTACATAGGTCTACATTGACCTCTGTCTAATTGAAATTTTACTAGTAAGAATTGCAATTATAGAGCTCTACAACTGAATTTTTACTAGTAAAAAATTCCAATTAGAGAACTCTGTCATTGAATTTAACTAGAAAGAGTTCCAATTAGAGAGCTTTACAATTACATTTTTACTAGTAAGAATTCCAATTAGTAAGCAATGTAATACAATTTTTACTTGTAATAATTCCAATTAGAGAGCTTTACACTTTTATTTTTACCAGTAAGAATTGCAATTATAGAGCTCTACAACTTAATTTTTACTAGTAAGAATTCCAATTAGTAAGCACTTTAATAAAATTTTTACTAGTAAGAATTCCAATTAGAGAGCTCTGAAATTTCATTTTTACAAGTAAGAATTCCAATTACAGAGCTTTACAATTGATTGTTTACTAGTAAGATTTCCAATTAGAGAGCTCTATAATTAGCTTTTTACTAGTAATAATTCCAATTAGAGAGCTCTGTAATTGAAGTTTTACTAGTAAGAATTCCAATTACAGAGCTATACAACTGAATTTTTATGAGTAAAAAATCACATTAAAGATATATTTAATTGCAGAGCTCTGTTATTAGAGTTCTTAGTAGTAGAAAATCTATTGTAGATCTATCTAATTGAAATTTTACTAAAAATGCAGTTACGAGTAATGCTGGGAGCATTAAAAGCTTAAATGGCTTGCCATATCACAGCAGTTTATGTATTGTATTGTAACCTCTGAACATACTCGGGTGAGAGGATGACCCATAAATACTTAATCCTGCCTCAGATAAAGACTGCTGAAAATACGTCACATGATACAGGAACAAGACATAAATATTTCTAAAATTAATTGACAAACGGATAATAAAGGCAAGGCAAGGCAAGAGAAGACCTGCACCAATCCAATCTCATGAAAAGTACTAATTCACATGAGATGGCGAAATCATACGGTTTCGTACGGGTTGGGTTGGCAAGAATGTACATCTTTTATATGAAGCAATCACATACACTTCTCTCATGTGGTTGTAAGCAGCAATATTTCCTATCTTCCGTGTTAGACAAAATGTGATTTGTTGCAAACCTAAACCTAACAATAAAGTGTAACACCTTACCCAGACCCTAAACATAACCATGATTGTTACTTATAAAGTGCTGTTTTGTACCACAAATTCATAAAGCCCTGGTTTGTGTCACAGAAGAAAGAGATACATCAGTTTAAAAAAAATTTTTTTTAATCTTTAAATAAAAACAAAATTGAACCCCAACCCCATACCTAAACCTTACCATAACGTGGAACCCCTTACCATGATTTTAATTCATTTTATGTACCACGGAAAAAAGGAAATAATAGGATTTAGAAGGAGATGAGGGAAATTTACGTGACTGGTTGGTGTAAAATCGTATAATCCAAGTTGTACGAAATCATACAATATATTAGTATGATTTGTCATGAGACCGTTGTCTGCACTAAAAAGTCAGAGATTTCAAGATTAACTCAAGCATTTCTCATCAGATTCTTCCAAGAAGAAGTCTGAGTTATACTGTCCACATTTTAAATATATTTTTGTCAATTTTATTTCTCCAAAGAGATTTTGGGAGGAACATCTATGACAAATGAAACATAACTGATAACATGACTACAGACTGTTGTCTGCTGTAGTTAATAGTTAGTAATCAAATTCCCATGGTCATGGATAATTTGAAATTATCAGGGAATTTTATAACTGTGATTTTTAGGCTTGGAAAATTCATGTGAAATAATTAAAGTAATTGAAAAGGCATAGAAATGGATTGGTAACTCTGTAGTAATAGTTTGAAAGCAGAGTTTGTAAGTCAACACGATTCTCCTCAGCTTGCCAGTAGAAGCTACTAGAGATAATTCCGGGTGGGAATTATCTCAGAGGGGGTGGGAATGAGAGAGAGAGAGAGAGAGAGAGAGAGAGAGAGAGAGACACTAATTCCGCTTTCTCCTAATCCCCCTTTCCTTAAGCCATCTACACTTGTTAACAGCAACACCACAGAGTGCTCTCTCACAATGACAGACACATAATATGGAAGTGGTAATGGTGATTATACACATAGATACATAAACTTGAGGAGAATGTAATGCAACCGTGACAGAACGTTCGATCAGAGGTCAAGATGGGTGAAGCTTCAAAGGTACGTTTGACTTTCTCTGTAGTATGATCACAATAAAAAAATACAAAGTAAACTTTTATTTTTTAAAACCCCTGAATGTTATTTAAAATCACTTTATAATAGATTGTAAAATTAATTATAAATTGCACACTCATTGTTTTGTAATGAGCACAGTAATTTTCAGTAGTTTTATTTTGATTCATGTAGCTCAGCTTGTAGAATATGGCACTTGCCAGGCCGTGGGCATGGGTTTGAATCCCAGGGAATGCATAGACTGATAAAAATGTTTACTTTAAACACACTTTGGATAAAAGCGTCTGCTAAACGCATACATGTTAATGTAGTACATTTAAAAATATAAACAAATTCTGCACTGCTTAGGTTTGAGTACACTTTAGCTTATGTTCTGTGATGATTAGCATTATCTTATATAAAGAAAGAGGCTAAAGTAGTCAGAGATGGGTCACATGACCCAGATAAATCTCATTACTGTAAGCCTCTACAGCATGAATAGGGCCTGACAAACTGCACTGTGTTTCATTCTTCATGGAAGAAGAACTTAGCTCGATGGCATTGCAATTGGTCAACAATTTGGCTGAAAACTGCCAGTTTCCCAAACACAGATTAAGTCATGTTTCAAGAGTTATATTCTGCTCAGTTAAGAACAAGGCTTAATCTGTGCTTGTTAAAACACCCTTGTCTGCAAGATTCCTTGCCTTTCAGATCTATATGTACTATCATTTTATGTGATACTTTTCTGAATAATTGGAATTACGAGTTAAATTTAAAGTGTGTAATTTCTGCGACACTAGCGCCACCTAACGGAATTGCAAAAATAAACAATATTTTCAAAACGGTTTTCCGAATACACCCCTCGATTGCTGTTGATCAAACAGTAACGTTGTTGGGGCAGGTCTTATTGGGTCACTCAAAACAAACAGAGGAATGATAATAGTGCCACATAGACAAAGTTCTGTGCTTTCAACACAGTGAACCACAAGATTCTCCTGTCCACCCTCTCTAAACTGGGCTTCACAGGAACTGTGCTTGGATGGGTTGAATCCTAGCTCATTCACAGATCTTTCAAGGTCTCCTGAAGAGGAGAGCTGTCCAAGTCAAACCAGCTGACCACTGGTGTTCTTCAAGTGCTCAGTGCTTGGACCCCTCCTCTTCTCGATATGCACAAAATCACTAGGACTGACCATTGAGGCACATGGCTTTTCCTATCATTGCTACGCAGATGACAAGCAGCTCTACCTGTCGTTCCAGTCTGCCTTTTCCATTTCAGCCTGGATGAAGAAACGCCACCTTCAGCTCAGCCTTGCCAATACAGAACTCCTTGTGATCCCAGCCAACCCATCTGTTGACCACAACCTCACTATTCATCTTGGTTCAACTACACTAAACACCAACCAGAACAGCTTGGAACCTGGGAGTGGTGGTAGATGATCAGCTTAATTTTACCGCCCACATCTCATCAACCGCCGGTCTTGCAGATTTGCGCTCTACAACATCAGGAAATCAGACCTTTTCTGTCTGAATATGCTGCACAGCTCCTGGTCCAAGCTATGGTCATTTCAAGACTGGAGTACTGTAATGCTTTGTTGGCTGGCCTCCCAGCGAACACAATTAAGCTACTGCAGTTGGTCCAGAATGCTACAGCGTGTCTGGTCTTCAATCAGTCAAAAAGGGCTCATGTCACCCCACTCTTGATTTCACTTCACTGGCTACCTGTAGCTGCCCCCATCAAATTCAAGGCTTTCAGGACAGTCAATGGAACTGCACCTTCTTACTTCAATTCACTTCTCCAGGTTTATGCTCCAACTCGCTCTCTGCGATCTATGAACAAGCGGCGCCTGGTGGTCCCATCACAAAGAGGCTCAAAGTCTATTTCACAATCTTTCACTGTCTCTGTTCCACTGTGGTGGAATGAGCTTCCAACATCCACACAATCTGCTGATACCATCTCAGCATTCAAGAACCAGCTGAAAACACATCTGTTCCACGAGCGCTTAACCAGTCCACTAATTGCACGTACTATTAAAATTAACTTGCACTTATTGTACACAAAAAAAGTACTTCTGTCTCTTTCTGTCTCTTTCTTCTGCGCTAGCACCTATAATACTCCAGCCACCTTGAGAGCTTGGCAGTACAACACTGTAAATGTTGTTGAACTTTGTATGACAAATTGCTTGCTATGTTCCTCATTTGTAAGTCACTTTGGATAAAAGAGTCTGCTAAATGACTAAATGTAAATGTAACACAGTGTTTACAGTTTTCAAGAAAATTAACCAATGAATGGTGCCAAAAGAGACTTGTATTTATAGTTGTTAATTATGTAATACAGTCAACAGGAATGCATATTTAATTAACCTTACCCCCTAACCCAAACCCAAACTTTAGAGTAACAAATTTTAGAGCCAAAATGCAACCTCCGAATCAGCTTCACCGATGTTTATGTGAACACAATTATTTCCTGGTTCCTACGAGATCAGAACCCGTGTCTCAGAGGTAGCTCAGAAGCGATAGAGGGAAATGTCTTCACGCTTGAATTAATCCAAAAATGTCTTATGGGGGATGGCGCTTGTCAGTAAATTAGCAGAATGATTTTAAGGTACATGAACTTTCAGAAGCAACATGTCGATTTCCTGTGTTTGATCATGTTGGTTAAATCAGATCTGGAAAAACTGGTTAGAGCTGTGGCTTATTATTTAAAGCCCATACTCTGACACTTTGAGCCATGGTGCCCATGCAAAGCCAACAAGCTTGAATCTGGCTTCCCACCATTATTTCTTGTCCATTGTCTACTATTTTAACATAAAAAGGTGCACAAAAGAGCAACAAAATTTGACGAAAAAAAAATATTGAAAAAGTTCAGTAATGTAGTTATAGTGTAGTCCAGTTTGGCTAAACGATGGTATCCTTTGTATTCCTCAGGGCCTGCTTTCAATCATACAGAAACTGAAAGGATCTTCAGAGGTGGAGTTGAGGATAGTTCTGTTGGGTTTAGATAATGCTGGCAAAACCACTCTACTCAAGTGTCTGGCCTCAGAAGACCTCAACACCATTACACCAACACAGGTGAGTCAAACCAAAAATAAAAACAAAAGGTACATAAAACCATCCCAGCTTAACCTCCAGAGACCCGAGCATGACTACTGTGTGCATTTCCAATTTCCCTTTTGATTTGTAACAAGTTGCACCTAATAAACAAGCAAAAAAAATCTTTCTAGAGCAAATAGTTTTCCTAAAAATTGTCAGTGCTGGGTGGATTACATGTGAATTGTAATCAGGAACTGATTACAAATTACATGACAAAAAAATGCAATCAGTAATGTAATCTCATAGATTAAATTTTTTGGGGTAATCTAATCTGATTACTTTTGGATTACTTTCAGCCTAATTCTATTTTATTTGATGTCACATGCATTTGAGTAGGATAATCATTTTAACATAAAAGTACAAAGAGGAAGAAAATGTATACCATTCTTTATTACTAACAAAAAGATCCTCACAAAAAGAGCTCCTTATGACATTTTTGCATTAAACATTACATGAATGATGTATTCCATCCATCGCCTATTCTAAAGCTGAGGTGCAAGATATTATCTTTTGAACAGCAAGAATATTCTAAAAGAGCAAAATATTTTAAAACAGCAGAGTTCCACCGAGTCACACAAGGAACGATTGTGTTAAGTTTTATGTCAAGTTTCATGCAGTGCACTCCACTGCATCAGCAGCAACAGTAGAGTGATGGGCTTTGTTCCATATTGCTGCACATATAGCAATTTCAACTATTGTGTACCCTGTGGGCAGGACCCTTAGAGATGGCATCCATTTGATCCTTTGAAGCAATTAAGCAATTAAGTGTGAGCTACACACCATTGGTGAGGTACTAAGAAATATATTTTAAAACATATCTAGTTCATTTTAAGTGCTTAAAACAATACAAACATTACATAAACAAACAATAATGAATCTGAAATCAACAGCAATGACATTACTAGGTCAAAGCTAACAGCTCAAAACTCTGACACACATACTTTTAACCCTTACTGCTTAGTAATAGTCCATCATCTATTCTTTAGCTGAGGTGCATATCTTACTGTTGTAATGTAAAAGGAGCATATGCTCAAAAGGTTCATCTGTCAGACTATTGCTGTAACGTGGCTGCTGGCACTGGCAATGACGAAGATGAAGACGAATTGAAGAACCCAAGTGCAATTTATTAAACAAAATTGAAATCCAATAAAACCCTAACTATAAACTTGAAACATAAACATGAACTTGACTTGACATAAGCTTGACTTTGACATGAACTTGACCTGACATGAACAGCGTACCAAGCATATACAATACTAGACAAAGGACAATGGAAGACATGAGGATTTAAATACATGGATATGGGAGAACAAACCAATGAACAAACAGAACTCTAAACAAGATAATTAAACAATAAACTAATGAAAACAAGACACATGAACATGGAGGGGAAACATGAAATCACATGACAAGGGAACCACATGACATGAAACAGACATGAAAATAAAATGACAAAATAAAAGACATGATACAAAATACACATGACATATCCCCCCCACTAAGGGCAGCTCCTGACGTCCCAACACATGAACAAAACACACATGGAGCAGGCTCAGGCGTGGCTGTGACGTGGCACGGAGCAGGCTCAGGCGTGGCTGTGACGTGGCACGGAGCAGGCTCAGGCCTGGCTGTGACGTGGCACGGAGCAGGCTCAGGCCTGGCTGTGACGTGGCACGGAGCAGGCTCAGGCCTGGCTGTGACGTGGCACGGAGCAGGCTAAGGCCTGGCTGTGACGTGGCACGGAGCAGGCTCAGGCGTGGCTGTGACATGGCATGGAGCAGGCTCAGGCGTGGCTGTGACGTGGCATGAATCAGGCTCAGGCATGGCTGTGACATGGCATGGAGCAGGCTCAGGTGTTGCTGTGACGTGGCATGGATCAGTCTCAGGCATGGCTGTGATGTGGCATAGAGCAGGCTCAGGCGTGGCTGTGACATGGCATGGAGCAGGCTGAGGCGTGGCTGTGATGTGGCATGGAGCAGGCTCAGGCGTGGCTGTGAAGTGGCATGGAGCAGGCTCAGGCGTGGCTGTGACGTGGCATGGAGCAGGCTCAGATGTTGCTGTGATGTGGCATGGAGCAGGCTGAGGCGTTGCTGTGACATGGCATGGAGCAGGCTCAGATGTTGCTGTGATGTGGCATGGAGCAGGCTGAGGCGTTGCTGTGACATGGCATGGAGCAGGCTGAGGATTCGGGGCAAAAGATGGTGCTAGCTCAGCGCCATGACGAGGAACTCTGGCTCGGTGGCCTTGACGTGAAACTCTGGCTCGGCGGCCATGTCGTGGAACTCTGGCTCTGGAACTCTGGAAGTTTTTCATCTTTAAAATTTGTGTTTAATATTTTATCAAATATATTAAAACTTATGATGGTGACATGAAAATGTACTGCATAGGAATGATCTGCCAACCATTCGGAGCAGCCTTTGCATCGATACACACCTATGATACCTTAAAATACTGCCTATGGAGGCAGCTCACTAGGTTTAGGAACAGAGCATTTGTGTTTCAGTAGGTTCAGTGTGAGATACTGTTGTATCGGTTGTTTTCTGTTTGTCCTGAAAATCATGCAAATTATTTTGGGGGCATTGATGAACATGAGCATCTTGCGATGATGTATGTTTTATGCTGTTTTCAGGGCTTTAACATCAAGAGTGTGGCATCTCATGGTATGAAACTGAACATGTGGGACATCGGAGGACAGAGACAGATCCGTCCCTTCTGGAAAAAATACTTAGAAAACACAGATTTATTGGTAAGAAGTGACTCACTTTAGAATAATTACGAAATTCAGTGTCACCATGTTATTTTGCATGTACATGAGACACGTTTTCATGATGCGACTTTGTTTGTTGGTTCATCTTTAGATTTATGTCATAGACAGCTCTGACAAGAAGCGGTTTGAGGAAACAGGACTGGTAAGGCAGTAAATCAAATCATATGCAAATATTATTTCTAGAATCATCCCGGGATAAAGGTTGTTTGTTCCTATGTTAGCTGTGAAGCAAATGCAAAATACAAGATTTTTCACAAACTTCTGTGTGTGTGTGTGTGTGTGTGTGTGTGTGTGTGTGTGTTGTGTGTGTGTGTGTGTGTGTGTGTGTGTGTGTGTGTGTGTGTGTGTAGGAACTATCAGAGCTGATAGACGAGAAAAACCTTGCTGGCGTTCCCATCCTCATCTTTGCGAATAAGCAGGATCTGGCCACAGCGTCCCAAGCCAGTGAGATTGCTGAGGGTTTGAACCTGCACACGTACAGAGACAGAGTCTGGCAGATACAGGCCTGTTCTGCAGTCACAGGAGAGGGTGTACAGGTGAGAAACAGCAGATGGCGTTGTGGTGTCACTACATGTAAACCTTCATACTAATATCTAGCAACCACCTTACAAAGCTCTAGCAACCACCCAGAACACCCTAGCAACCACATCACAATGCCCTGCCAACCATGTAGAACACCCTTGTAACCACCCTGAACGCTCCTAGCATCATGGCAGCAACATTTGCACGTGCAAACACCACTCACGTTTTCTTCAGAAAATGTACAAGTCTAATTTCACTGTAACATTTTAAGAAATCCTCTACTAAATCAAAATAATCTCCATTTCCTCTGTGTATTTTACAGGACGGTATGAACTGGATCTGCAACAACCTCATCAAAAAGTGAAAGCGTTCTGCTCTGATCGTGGGCAGTGCAGTCCTGTTCGAACAAACATTACCTCTCTGTGCAATAACCACATATTACATAATGTTTCATTCTGATTTGCATATAATCAGCATAATATACTTTAAGAACTGTGCTCAGTGTTGATCCTCATTGAAGGGGCTCCAAAGGTTGTTTTTTTTTTGTGTCAGTTATTATTTGCATAAATGGAAATGTATAATTTATGTTTGAAAGACAGTTATGATATGTATATTTCTAAATGTTTGCTGTTAGAGGTCCAGTTTACCATGTCAGATTTTAGAATTGGTGTGAATGTCCGAGTGTATGAAAAGCAAAATTACTTGAGAGATTTTGAGTTTTTCTCATTAAAGCTTCATTGAGGGTAGCATGAAATTATTTGCCTAATGTTCATTCTGTTTATTCTTACACTGTAAAAAATGTACGTAATTTTAACAGTTAAAGACTGCAAAAATGCTACAATAAAAAACCGTTACTGGGGCAGTTACCTTAAAATATACGGTTAAAATGTATAATATATTTAAAAAGACAATACATGTAATTTTACAGTACAAAAATTAGATGTAAAAAGTATGATTTTACTGAATAATTAACGGTAAAAATGTATATTATGTTTAACAAGTGAGTGCATGTACTTTTTACAGTAAATTATTGTTAAAGGTGCAGTATGTAACAATTTTCATGTAATATTCACAATTTTTTGCCAATGTGTGAACGGCTTGTAACGCAACTTAAAAAATGAGCCCTTTCCGGACTTCCTAGGTTGCCTATTAAAGCCTGTAGACTGATTTTCACGTGAAGGGAGCGGGTTGCTTTTGCCGGGAAAATCCAAAGGATGTGACATTTATGCGTGCTCCCGAGAGCCTTGCCTCAGTGCTTCTCTTCCACTATTCAACAGTGTCAACAAACTGCAACACTAGATAACGTTATCTTAGAGATGGAATCCAGCAAACGTCCGGCTCCCAGCACAACACCGACTCCTATACAATTCTGAGAAAGCCAAAACAACAACAACAACAAAAACATTTATCTACTGAATCCCATCTGGCTAAGCGGGAACGTGATCACGGTCGAGCGAAAACTAGAGTGAACATCGACAGGGCATTTGATTCCTGGAGGAACCTTCGTCCGGTTTTGGGGATCAAAACGACCCTGAATTGGCGTTCTTCTTATTGGACAGGTAAACTTACATAACTGCAAAGCATGTGAAATATAGTGCCATAAGGATTGATCTGTGTCATTTTAGCTAACTTGATCTTGTCTGCTAACACTGACGAATTGCAAGCTACCTTGCTTCGTAACTTTCTTCTCTTTATACTAAAAGTCAGATACACAGGATAAATTTAAGCAAATACGCTGGTTTCTTGATCGTAGTACAACATATGACATACAAAACATACAATAGTGCAACATAACAGTGCAACAGTAAACTGTCTGGTATAGTTCGACAGTATGTAGCTGTATGTGTGTATCAGTATGCTATGTTAGCTGATAAGTAGTTTTAGTTTAGTCTCAAAGTTTGTAGTAAAACAATCATAACTGTGTCATTTTAATTATGTTACCTCATCTGTCAGCATGATGCCGGTGAATCACGTTCAGTCTCTTTGTACGTTACGTCATTGTTTTGGTCGATGCTCGCTTGCGTCCCTATGGAGTGTGTGCACGAGCGCGAGCAACAGGTAGCTGCTGCAGTTCACTTAACGGCCACAGGTGTCATTAATAACAAGGGTTTCTGAATCTTACATACTGCACCTTTAAAATTACGGTTAAAAAAAAAAACAATAATCGGGCATTCCTAGAATTCCCTGCATTAACATCACATTTCATTATATTTTATATATTCTTATTTTTAATATGAGTTATATATATTGGGGTGTTCTGTGTTATATTTGATGTCGTTTAGTTCATGTTTATTGCATTATTTAAATTTCACATGTGTTACCCTGATGATGTTGTGTTTGTGTGACTGAGCACTGTTTCTACATGGTTATTGGTCATTGCTCTTGGAAAGGCCACTACTGATAAACTTCATGTCATCGTGTGCCTTTCTGTAAATACTACAGTGAGTAACAACAATACATTATAAATGAAAAGCAGATTTGTACAGTTTCAGAAGGTTAAAAGTATTAAGTTTATATCATTCAATAATATAAATGGTAATGCACCGTAAAATATACAGGCATCAAAATTACATCCCGTAAAGCCTGAAACATGGTCACCGTATTTTTTAGAGTGAATTTCTGGCAACCACAGCTGCCAGTTTTTTACCATAAATTTAACAGGATTTCTTTACAGTGTACAAAAGCAAGGGCTAGTTGATATTTTAGCCCTTATATGATACAAAAACAACACTCATTAATGCCCCCGTAAAAATCTAAATTGGACTTCTGCTGCCTTCATGTACTGTCGGAATTATCCTCCTTCCCACTTCTGAAGTGGTAATTATGAGTCCATCACACCTTTCAGCCCTCAAAAGCTTCCACAGTGGATGGTAAAGTCTTCAAAGGGAATAAGGGCATAAAGATGATCACTTCTGAATGGAACACACCCTGAGTCCTTCAATATGTCCCGCACAAACTTCCTGTTTTAACTGCGAATACCTCAACACAGTAAACTAAAACATAAAAAAAAAATAAAAAAAAAAACTGTGAGCACATTATGTTAATTTGTGACAATGTTCTATTGTTAATGTAATCAATTGTCTTAACAACAAAACTGTAGCACATGGCATTACATTTTCAATATCTTTCTATGTAGATCTCTTTGAATCTATCTATCTATCTATCTATCTATCTATCTATCTATCTATCTATCTATCTATCTATCTATCTATCTGTCTGTCTATCTATCTATCTATCTATCTATCTGTCTGTCTGTCTGTCTATCTATCTATCTATCTATCTATCTATCTATCTATCTATCTATCTGTCTGTCTATCTATCTATCTATCTATCTATCTATCTATCTATCTATCTGTCTGTCTATCTATCTATCTATCTATCTGTCTGTCTGTCTGTCTATCTATCTATCTATCTATCTATCTATCTATCTATCTATCTATCTATCTATCTATCTGTCTATCTATCTATCTATCTATCTATCTATCCACATTGATGATGCTTCATATGCTGATGTCACTTTCCAGCTCTCATCCACTCACAGTGCATCTCTATGGCAACACTGACTGCCTTTTCTCCTCTCCTCCATCTCCATTCTTTCTGTATTACTTTGTTTCTCTCGTCCTGTCACATCAAAGCATTCAGTGAGCAGGTGCTATAATGCAAACACAAGTGAACTCAGCTTCAACGGAGGAACACTTTCCTACATACTATCTGACAACAGTTTAACCGCACTGGGTGAGTACTAATTTTAATTTTGGTTAAACTTTTAGTTAAAAGGACATGCCTGAACTAATGAGAGAGGGTCTGGAGACCAATTGAGACCAAAGAAAACATGATTATGCATACTATTTCTTAGAAATTCCACACTTAATATTTTGATTAAGAATTCAGATAAAGATGTCTTTATTTGATCAGTGAATGTACACTGACAGAAAGTAATAAAAAGCAACATGATTTTACCATTAGTTTTATAAATAATTGTTGGGGCATTTACCATGCTCACTAAAGTGACCTGGAGGACAATGTAAATTGTACCATAGCATATGAATACAGTAATTACCATGGTATACCATCACCGTACCATGTATTATAGAAATCTGGCATACTAGAGTCCACATCGGTGTTCTAGTGATTTTATATATATACTGTATACACTGATCAGCAACAACATTAAATCCACCTGCCTAATATTGTGTAGGTCCCCCTTGTGCCGCCAAAACAGCTCCAACTCGCATCTCAGAATAGCATTCTGACAATTGTACAGAGTGGTTATCTGAGTTACCACAGACTTTGTCAGTTTGAACCAGTCTGGCCATTCTCTGTTGACCTCTCTCATCAACAAGGCATTTCCGTCCACAGAACTGCCGCTCACTGGATGATTTTTGTTTTTGGCACCATTGACTATATTCTAGAGACTGTTGTGCATGAAAATCCCAGGAGATGTGCCAGACTGGCTGGTTTGAGTATTTCTGTAACTGCTGATAAGTTATGAAAAATATTACTTTGTGGCTATTTGAGACTTTGAGGCTTATTTTGTGTAAAGGATACAGGAAACAGTGCTTGACAAATCATTAGGGCTTTTCATGTTTTCTCAAGAATAATCTGCTGGTGAAGGAATGCAGACACTATCGATATAAAGGCACAAAAAACTCACATAGAGTGAAAATATGAGCAATTCATCTGAAAAATAACCAAACCATCCTATCTACAAAGATCTCTACTCTCTATGAGGTATGTGTTTATTCTTTACATTTATTTACAAATATATATGTATTGAGGTGTTGTGTATATAGGCCCTATTTAAAATATGTAATTTCATTTGTACATAATTTTTTTTCACTGGTTTTAAGCGACATAAAGACCAAGTTTTTAGGATGCTGTTTTAAGTTATATGTAGTTTGCGACTTTGTAAATCGCATCTTGAAATAACAGCATCCTGTTGTGGTTGTTGAGCTGTCAAACATGCGTCTGACTCTAATTGGCTGTGGCTGCGATGCTTGTGAGGTTTGAGGTGCGCTGACTGGCCCCTGCTGACACAGCTCATAAAAACACAAAGTTGCACGTATTTCAAATTTAAATTGCTCAGATGGTAAATAACAAATACATACTTTTATTATGGAATTTGATTGTGTTTATTTGTTATTTTATTTTTGTATTTAATTAATTTCACTATATGAATGCTTTAAAATGACAGCCCTATATATATATATATATATATATATATATATATATATATATATATATATAGTTAAAATATATATAGTTAAAATGTCAACTAGTTGGCAAAAGCAGTATCTTCTCACATATTTGTGATATCTTCACCTTCCACAACAGGTTACCGATAATACCCATTATGAGTGGTGTGTCACATCTCAGCTCTGATGCTTCAGGCTCTGAGGTTGTAAACATGACATCTGTAATGACCCCAGCTAAGACTGTGACCCTTACATTGACCCCAACATTCACCCCTGGGTTCTCTTCCGAGGACACGCACATGCACATTCACATTGTCCTCATTGTCATCATCTTCTGCATCGTCTGTTTCCTCCTCTTGGTGGCGTTCTTCTACGCATTCTGTGTCCACTGCACGCTTCAAAACTCACCCAAAGATGGGGGCCAAATCTCCAGATGCAGTCTGGACAGAGAGGACGCCACATTCAGGCGCAGTTCCTCGAGCCCATCAGTGGGAAATACCATCTGAAATGGACTTTAAATCATGTTGCCCATCCAAAGTTCTCCATGGAATGTGACGTTTGTGAAAAGCAAGTAAATAACTCAATAATGTATTCTTGTTCTTGTGCTTATATTTTATTAAAAGCAATACATGATGAGATAATCAAATATTGTGTATTTATATAATTACAGCTCACACAATTCACTATAACATACGTTCTGGAGGTCACAGTAAAATGTGTATCTGGCTCAAGTTTCATCTGGTCTCAAAACAGAAAATTATTAGATTTATTATTTTATTTTTTCTTCTTAAACATAGGGTTAGGGTTAGGGTTAAGTTTAGGTTATTAGGGACAAGGTTAACAGTATAACTACATATGAAATTAAATGCAGGTACTTTAAATATAAGTACGATGCAACAACACGTATGTACATAATACGTACATTGTATTAAATGCTTATTAAAGACACCTAATATAAACAGGGTCCGAAATGATTGTGTTTGCTTGTGTTCTACTGTCTTATACTGTAACAAAGTGACGAAATGAGTCACACCGACACTCCTGGTTTATTTTCATGTCACTTTACGAAAACAGTTAGGCAGAACAGAAAGAAAACTACACACATAAACACAGACACAAAATATGTATCTTTTTCTTATATTTTAGATCGGTTTCTGTCTTTGAAAGCTTATAAATAAAAAATAATTTAAGTCTCAAATTAAAAGAGACATTAAACAGGAGAGATTCAGCTTCAGTGAGCTGAAAAGATTCAGAACTTTCAATTAATATAATTCATAAATGAACTTAATTGTGAATTCAATTACTTTAAGCACAAAAGTTTTTCAGCAGCACTAAAACGAAACGGAAAACTGTCAAGAAATGACATCACCACCAAAAAAGAAATATTATAATAATATAAATATATATAAATAATATATATGTGTAATTTTCTTATTTTGGGGTCAAATGTGAACCAGACATTTATTTGTGAGATTTACTTGATTAAACATGAATACATAATAAAGCTAACTGTAAATTTAAAGCATAAAAGCTGCTACAAGGCACAAAGATGTCTAAAGCTTTAACCTAATAAAATAAAATTGAATTCCAGTGTGAATACAAATGTAACAATAAGCCTTCAACCACACATTTCAGTTCACTGAAGGAAAAACACGGATCATTTCTGTAATGAACCTCATGCAATGATTAATCTAATCTATTAACGGGACAATCCAGTGAATCCAATTTATAGAATTCTTTAGAAAGCAACAATCTTTTTGTTCTTAATTTGGACCATGACATGGCTACCAAACAGGCTGTTGTAGTCAAACACTTAAAAAATCAATACCAATTACAAATTGATTTGAACGATGCCCTGATTATTAGCACACAGATCACATGGTGCTTTTCTCCGAGTCCCAGGAATCGCAGGAGCCGACAGGAGACTCCATCATACAGTCTCACCCATCAAACTCAGCCGAGTCGAGTTCAATGAAGACTGCTGTCCTGCATGGTGTCCTTCCTTATAATGAGACTGAGAGAGTTTCACATTATCTTTGTCTTTGTGTAGTATCTCATTATCAGAGAAAATGACACATGATGAACAAAGTCTCACCTTACTCCACTCGACATTCGTCCATGGACTCATCCAGAGATTTTCCAAATGTTTCCATTTTAATGCGGTGAGAGCAGATAGATTTCACATCGTCCTCATCTTCACCTGCCACTGAGGGAAACACCTGATGAGAGAAAATGTAATACATTTTCCAAAGATGGAAAAAATTTGACCAAGGTGGCCAAGACGAATTCTTATATATTTTCCAAACAGCTTTTAAAAATATATATGACTCTATAGGCAAGATTGTGAAATATATGAATCTCTCATAAACTGTACAAAACTTTAATATTTTTTATATAAAATTTAGAAATATATACATTTAGATTTATAACTATAAAGTATATTCAGACTTTTAACTATATATTCAGTATTTAAAACTATATATTAAGAATTTCAACCATATATTTAGGATTTAAATATATATATTTTCAGTATTTATAACTATATATTCTGGATTATAACAATATTTTCAGAATTTACAACTATATATTCAAATTTACAACCATATACAGTATTCAGATTTATAACTATATATTCAGATTTATAACAATATTTTCAGTATTTATAACTATATATTCAGATTTATAACAACATTTTCAGGATTTATAACTATATATTAAGAATTTACAACCATATATTTAGGATTTAAATATATATATTTTCAGTATTTATAACTATATATTCTGGATTATAACAATATTTTCAGAATTTACAACTATATATTCAAATTTACAACCATATACAGTATTCAGATTTATAACTATATATTCAGATTTATAACAATATTTTCAGTATTTATAACTATATATTCAGATTTATAACAATATTTTCAGTATTATAACTATATATTCAGATTTATAACAACATTTTCAGTATTTATAACTATATATTCAGATTTATAACAATATTTTCAGTATTATAACTATATATTCAGATTTATAACAACATTTTCAGTATTTATAACTATATATTCAGATTTATAACAATATTTTCAGTATTTATAACTATATATTCAGATTTATAACAATATTTTCAGTATTATAACTATATATTCAGATTTATAACTATATTTTCAGATTTATAACAACATTTTCAGTATTTATAACTATATATTCAGATTTATAACAACATTTTCAGTATTTATAACTATATATTCAGATTTATAACTATATTTTCAGTATTTATAACTATATATTCAGATTTATAACAATATTTTCAGTATTATAACTATATATTCAGATTTATAACAATATTTTCAGTATTATAACTATATATTCAGATTTATAACTATATTTTCAGATTTATAACAACATTTTCAGTATTTATAACTATATATTCAGATTTATAACAACATTTTCAGTATTTATAACTATATATTCAGATTTATAACAACATTTTCAGTATTTATAACTATATATTCAGATTTATAACAATATTTTCAGTATTATAACTATATATTCAGATTTATAACAATATTTTCAGTATTATAACTATATATTCAGATTTATAACAATATTTTCAGTATTTATAACTATATATTCAGATTTATAACTATATTTTCAGTATTTATAACTATATATTCAGATTTATAACAATATTTTCAGTATTTATAACTATATATTCAGATTTATAGCAAAATTTTCAGGATTTATAACTATATATTAGGATTTATAACAATATTTTCAGTATTTATAACTATATATTCAGATTTATAACAATATTTTCAGTATTTATAACTATATATTCAGATTTATAACAATATTTTCAGTATTATAACTATATATTCAGATTTATAACAACATTTTCAGTATTTATAACTATATATTCAGATTTATAACAATATTTTCAGTATTTATAACTATATATTCAGATTTATAACAATATTTTCAGTATTTATAACTATATATTCAGATTTATAACAATATTTTCAGTATTATAACTATATATTCAGATTTATAACAATATTTTCAGTATTTATAACTATATATTCAGATTTATAACAATATTTTCAGTATTTATAACTATATATTCAGATTTATAACTATATATTCAGATTTATAACTATATTTTCAGTATTTATAACTATATATTCAGATTTATAACTATATTTTCAGTATTTATAACTATATTTTCAGTATTATAACTATATATTCAGATTTATAACTATATTTTCAGTATTTATAACTATATATTCAGATTTATAACTATATTTTCAGTATTTATAACTATATTTTCAGTATTATAACTATATATTCAGATTTATAACTATATTTTCAGTATTTATAACTATATATTCAGATTTATAACAATATTTTCAGTATTATAACTATATATTCAGATTTATAACAATATTTTCAGTATTTATAACTATATATTCAGATTTATAACTATATATTCAGATTTATAACAACATTTTCAGTATTTATAACTATATATTCAGATTTATAACTATATATTCAGATTTATAACAATATTTTCAGTATTTATAACTATATATTCAGATTTATAACATATATATTTTCAGTATTTATAACTATATATTCAGGATTTATAACAATATTTTCAGTATTTATAACTATATATTCAGATTTATAACTATATATTCAGATTTATAACAACATTTTCAGTATTTATAACTATATATTCAGATTTATAACAACATTTTCAGTATTTATAACTATATATTCAGATTTATAACAATATTTTCAGTATTTATAACTATATATTCAGATTTATAACAATATTTTCAGTATTTATAACTATATATTCAGATTTATAACTATATATTCAGATTTATAACTATATTTTCAGTATTATAACTATATATTCAGATTTATAACAATATTTTCAGTATTTATAACTATATATTCTGGATTATAACAATATTTTCAGAATTTACAACTATATATTCAAATTTACAACCATATACAGTATTCAGATTTATAACTATATATTCAGATTTATAACTATATTTTCAGTATTATAACTATATATTCAGATTTATAACAACATTTTCAGTATTTATAACTATATATTCAGATTTATAACAATATTTTCAGTATTTATAACTATATATTCAGATTTATAACAACATTTTCAGTATTTATAACTATATATTCAGATTTATAGCAAAATTTTCAGGATTTATAACTATATATTAGGATTTATAACAATATTTTCAGTATTTATAACTATATATTCAGATTTATAACAACATTTTCAGTATTTATAACTATATATTCAGATTTATAACAACATTTTCAGTATTTATAACTATATATTCAGATTTATAGCAAAATTTTCAGGATTTATAACTATATATTAGGATTTATAACAATATTTTCAGTATTTATAACTATATATTCAGATTTATAACTATATATTCAGATTTATAACAATATTTTCAGTATTATAACTATATATTCAGATTTATAGCAAAATTTTCAGGATTTATAACTATATATTAGGATTTATAACAATATTTTCAGTATTTATAACTATATATTCAGATTTATAACTATATATTCAGATTTATAACAACATTTTCAGTATTTATAACTATATATTCAGATTTATAACAACATTTTCAGTATTTATAACTATATATTCAGATTTATAGCAAAATTTTCAGGATTTATAACTATATATTAGGATTTATAACAATATTTTCAGTATTTATAACTATATATTCAGATTTATAACTATATATTCAGATTTATAACAATATTTTCAGTATTATAACTATATATTCAGATTTATAGCAAAATTTTCAGGATTTATAACTATATATTAGGATTTATAACAATATTTTCAGTATTTATAACTATATATTCAGATTTATAACTATATATTCAGATTTATAACAATATTTTCAGTATTTATAACTATATATTCAGATTTATAGCAAAATTTTCAGGATTTATAACTATATATTAGGATTTATAACAATATTTTCAGTATTTATAACTATATATTCAGATTTATAACTATATATTCAGATTTATAACAATATTTTCAGTATTATAACTATATATTCAGATTTATAACTATATATTCAGATTTATAACTATATTTTCAGTATTATAACTATATATTCAGATTTATAACTATATTTTCAGTATTTATAACTATATATTCAGATTTATAACAACATTTTCAGGATTTATAACTATATATTAAGAATTTCAACCATATATTTAGGATTTAAATATATATATTTTCAGTATTTATAACTATATATTCTGGATTATAACAATATTTTCAGAATTTACAACTATATATTCAAATTTACAACCATATACAGTATTCAGATTTATAACTATATATTCAGATTTATAACTATATATTCAGATTTATAACTATATTTTCAGTATTATAACTATATATTCAGATTTATAACAATATTTTCAGTATTATAACTATATATTCAGATTTATAACTATATATTCAGATTTATAACAATATTTTCAGTATTTATAACTATATATTCAGATTTATAACTATATATTCAGATTTATAACAATATTTTCAGTATTTATAACTATATATTCAGATTTATAACTATATATTCAGATTTATAACAACATTTTCAGTATTTATAACTATATATTCAGATTTATAACAATATTTTCAGTATTATAACTATATATTCAGATTTATAACAATATATTTATAACATATTTCAGTATTTATAACTATATATTCAGATTTATAACAATATTTTCAGTATTATAACTATATATTCAGATTTATAACAATATTTTCAGTATTTATAACTATATATTCAGATTTATAACAATATTTTCAGTATTATAACTATATATTCAGATTTATAGCAAAATTTTCAGGATTTATAACTATATATTAGGATTTATAACAATATTTTCAGTATTTATAACTATATATTCAGATTTATAACTATATATTCAGATTTATAACAACATTTTCAGTATTTATAACTATATATTCAGATTTATAACAATATTTTCAGTATTTATAACTATATATTCAGATTTATAGCAAAATTTTCAGGATTTATAACTATATATTAGGATTTATAACAATATTTTCAGTATTTATAACTATATATTCAGATTTATAACTATATATTCAGATTTATAACAATATTTTCAGTATTATAACTATATATTCAGATTTATAACAACATTTTCAGTATTTATAACTATATATTCAGATTTATAACTATATATTCAGATTTATAACAACATTTTCAGTATTTATAACTATATATTCAGATTTATAACAATATTTTCAGTATTTATAACTATATATTCAGATTTATAACTATATATTCAGATTTATAACAACATTTTCAGTATTTATAACTATATATTCAGATTTATAACTATATATTCAGATTTATAACAACATTTTCAGTATTTATAACTATATATTCAGATTTATAACAATATTTTCAGTATTTATAACTATATATTCAGATTTATAACTATATTTTCAGTATTATAACTATATATTCAGATTTATAACTATATTTTCAGTATTTATAACTATATATTCAGATTTATAACTATATATTCAGATTTATAACTATATTTTCAGTATTTATAACTATATATTCAGATTTATAACTATATATTAAGAATTTCAACCATATATTTAGGATTTAAATATATATATTTTCAGTATTTATAACTATATATTCTGGATTATAACAATATTTTCAGAATTTACAACTATATATTCAAATTTACAACCATATACAGTATTCAGATTTATAACTATATATTCAGATTTATAACTATATTTTCAGTATTTATAACTATATATTCAGATTTATAACAATATTTTCAGTATTATAACTATATATTCAGATTTATAACAAGATTTTCAGTATTTATAACAATATTTTCAGTATTATAACTATATATTCAGATTTATAACTATATATTCAGATTTATAACAATATTTTCAGTATTTATAACTATATATTCAGATTTATAACAATATTTTCAGTATTATAACTATATATTCAGATTTATAACTATATTTTCAGATTTATAACAATATTTTAAGTATTTATAACTATATATTCAGATTTATAACAATATTTTCAGTATTATAACTATATATTCAGATTTATAACTATATATTCAGATTTATAACAATATTTTCAGTATTTATAACTATATATTCAGATTTATAACAATATTTTCAGTATTATAACTATATATTCAGATTTATAACTATATATTCAGATTTATAACTATATATTCAGATTTATAACAATATTTTCAGTATTATAACTATATATTCAGATTTATAACTATATATTCAGATTTATAACAATATTTTCAGTATTTATAACTATATATTCAGATTTATAACTATATATTCAGATTTATAACAATATTTTCAGTATTATAACTATATATTCAGATTTATAACTATATATTCAGATTTATAACAATATTTTCAGTATTTATAACTATATATTCAGATTTATAACAATATTTTCAGTATTATAACTATATATTCAGATTTATAGCAAAATTTTCAGGATTTATAACTATATATTAGGATTTATAACAATATTTTCAGTATTTATAACTATATATTCAGATTTATAACTATATATTCAGATTTATAACAACATTTTCAGTATTTATAACTATATATTCAGATTTATAACAATATTTTCAGTATTATAACTATATATTCAGATTTATAACTATATTTTCAGTATTATAACTATATATTCAGATTTATAACAATATTTTCAGTATTATAACTATATATTCAGATTTATAACTATATATTCAGATTTATAACAATATTTTCAGTATTATAACTATATATTCAGATTTATAACTATATATTCAGATTTATAACAATATTTTCAGTATTTATAACTATATATTCAGATTTATAACAATATTTTCAGTATTATAACTATATATTCAGATTTATAACTATATATTCAGATTTATAACAATATTTTCAGTATTTATAACTATATATTCAGATTTATAACAATATTTTCAGTATTTATAACTATATATTCAGATTTATAACAATATTTTCAGTATTTATAACTATATATTCAGATTTATAACAACATTTTCAGTATTTATAACTATATATTCAGATTTATAACTATATTTTCAGTATTATAACTATATATTCAGATTTATAACTATATATTCAGATTTATAACAATATTTTCAGTATTATAACTATATATTCAGATTTATAGCAAAATTTTCAGGATTTATAACTATATATTAGGATTTATAACAATATTTTCAGTATTTATAACTATATATTCAGATTTATAACTATATATTCAGATTTATAACAACATTTTCAGTATTTATAACTATATATTCAGATTTATAACAATATTTTCAGTATTATAACTATATATTCAGATTTATAACTATATTTTCAGTATTATAACTATATATTCAGATTTATAACAATATTTTCAGTATTATAACTATATATTCAGATTTATAACTATATTTTCAGTATTATAACTATATATTCAGATTTATAACTATATTTTCAGTATTTATAACTATATATTCAGATTTATAACAATATTTTCAGTATTTATAACTACATATTCAGATTTATAACAATATTTTCAGTATTTATAACTATATATTAAGAATTTCAACCATATATTTAGGATTTAAATATATATATTTTCAGTATTTATAACTATATATTCAGATTTATAACAATATTTTCAGTATTTATAACTATATATTCAGATTTATAACAATATTTTCAGTATTATAACTATATATTCAGATTTATAACAATATTTTCAGATTTATAACAATATATTCAGATTTATAACAATATTTTCAGTATTATAACTATATATTCAGATTTATAACTATATTTTCAGTATTATAACTATATATTCAGATTTATAACAATATTTTCAGTATTATAACTATATATTCAGATTTATAACTATATTTTCAGTATTATAACTATATATTCAGATTTATAACTATATTTTCAGTATTTATAACTATATATTCAGATTTATAACAATATTTTCAGTATTTATAACTACATATTCAGATTTATAACAATATTTTCAGTATTTATAACTATATATTAAGAATTTCAACCATATATTTAGGATTTAAATATATATATTTTCAGTATTTATAACTATATATTCTGGATTATAACAATATTTTCAGAATTTACAACTATATATTCAAATTTACAACCATATACAGTATTCAGATTTATAACTATATATTCAGATTTATAACTATATTTTCAGTATTTATAACTATATATTCAGATTTATAACAATATTTTCAGTATTTATAACTATATATTCAGATTTATAACAATATTTTCAGTATTATAACTATATATTCAGATTTATAACAATATTTTCAGTATTTATAACTATATATTCAGATTTATAACAATATTTTCAGTATTTATAACTATATATTCAGATTTATAACTATATATTCAGATTTATAACAATATTTTCAGTATTTATAACTATATATTCAGATTTATAACAATATTTTCAGTATTTATAACTATATATTCAGATTTATAACTATATTTTCAGTATTTATAACTATATATTCAGAATTATAACTATAAATTATGAATTTATGACTTTATATTCTGGATTATAACAATATATTACGGATTTATAATTGTATGTTTAGAATTGTAACAATAAATTTAGGATTTACAACTATATATTCAGGATTTATAACAATTTTTCATATTTACAATTAAATATTTGGATTTATAACTATATATTCAAATTTACAATTTTATTTTCAGATTTATAATTTATATAATTATTTTATGTATATGAGGAAATAAGCTTTAAAGTCAGTTACTATCAACTGCCATTGTATTGAAAAGACAGACAACGAAAATCTCCTTTTGTTTGGAACAACACGAGGTTGAGTAAATTATGACAGAATTTTTCATTTTGACTTCATGTTGACTTTAAATTAGATGAATTAGTCATTTTAGGTTTTGGATTCTTCCTCAGTGTTTTTTGTTTTTTTAACATAGCATGCTTTTACCAGCACTTCCTCATCGATCGAAGGCTCTGCAGCAGAGATAGCAGCTTTACTGATAGTCTGAGCTTCAAACTGTGGACAGGCGGCCTGAGCGTTCCCATCTTATCTCTCTTTCCTGTCAGTCAGTATGTCTCGATCTCCACATTCCCCTGTCAGAGAGAAAACAATCACACAAATAAGAGACACAGCTGTGATTAAGTGGTGGAGCTGTTGTATATTTGAGAGGACAGCAATTATAGCTCAATGCTGCTGTGTTAAATTGCTTCTTTTATTTTGGATACAAAAAAAAATGAATCATGTAAGGGTAATAATTATGTCAAAGAAACATCTCAGTCTTGAATTTACAAGTGGTAACCCTAATTGTTCAACTTCGGCCTAAGCACGAACAGTAGTAATAGTGATGCTTGACTTCATCAGCATCATCTTAGAAATAGAATCTTTCTGTCTCTTAAAAACAGACATACGTAAAAACGTTGGTAAATAAAGTGGTCACCCTACTGCTGTTGCTCAGGTGGCAATGTTTGAGAAATCATGTGTAAACAGATTTTAAGTCCTTTTTTCTGAACAGTTGCTAAGAAACTGACCTTGATGATGATGGAATGACATCCCTTCAGGTGCTCGTATGTAGCGCTGCTCAGTTGAATGTGCATTTCCTAATAATAACAGACCAGACTATGATCAATATAGTGAAATGTCAGTCAAACAGCAGCAGCCCTATTAAAAACAGAGAAACAGTCAATAAAACCAACAAACATCAAACAAGCAACCTAATAAGTTGCTGTGCTGTTGATTAAAATGGAAATAATTCCATAATTTCTTTTTAGAATAGTATAGAATAGAATAGAATAGAATAGAATAGAATAGAAGCCTTTATTTTGGTCACACATTGTACATACATTATATATACATACATGAAATTTATTTGTTTTCACATATCCCAGGGGTCAGAGTGCAGGGTCAGCCATGATACGGCACCCCTGGAGCAGACAGGGTCAAGGGCCTTGCTCAAGGGCCCAACAGTGGCATCTTGGCGGTGCTGGGGCTTGAACCCCCGACCTTCAAGATGCCACTATTGGGACTTATTTGAAGAATCCATATTTTTAACTGCTATAAAAAAAGAATCTATGGCTCACAAACGTCTGTCTGATAAGCAATCACTGTATGCTCACAATACTGTATGGAAAACAGTGGCTTGGACCTTCTTTAAAATGTTTTGTGCGTGTGTGTGTGTGTGTGTGTGTGTGTGTGTGTGTGTGTGTGTGTGTGCCACAGAAGAAAGAAAGTCATACAGGTTTGGAACGGTGAGTAAATAATGACAGAATTTTCACTTTTGAGTGAAACTGAGAATCACAATTTCTGCTCAAAATGATTTTTGAGCTCTTGAGGAAGTATTTCTCACCATGTTACTTTAGTTTACTACAATGCCTTTGCAGTTACTCTCCATTTACATTTACATTGCAGAAGTTGTGTGGACTGGGTCCCCATGGAGACCATAGCGAGGCATCTTGTGATGTACGACCCCAGCCACCACCATAGCCGAGTGAATATCTAAGAGGAGCATTCCAGGGATCAGTAGAGGTGAAAATAGCACTGTGACAGTAAAACATTAGTTGGGTCATTCTGTGAACTCAACCAGACATCCCCTGTTTATAATTTTGTTTTAGATCATTGTATTACTGGTGAAAGAAATACATAAATGATTATCAAAGCCAAAATATTAAACGCCATGTATCAATGCTGAGTAATCCATTAATTTGTAGAGGGGGGTCAAAATAACAGTTGTCGCCTATATGATTTGGAGCAAAACGACGGGTCAAAAAAATGACCTTAGAAAGGTGGCAGTGTCATTATTTTATTTTTACACAGAGATAGCTAGGTCTATTATTAAAATCAGTTGACTTTAGCACCCCTTCTTGCATTGTTTTCCAATGGTGTGAGTCCAAATATTTATTTATTTATTTTTATTTTCAAAGTTGGAACAGGATGAAATATAAGTTGTTATATGACAAAAATCTTTAGCAGCAAAACCTCCGTAATAGCTCTTAAATCTCATTTGCACTTGTGCATATTTCAACTTTGCATATTGTAATCGGTTACGACACATTCAAGAACCAATAACATTTAGAATAATTGACATCCAACCTAGTGTAACGTGTCGGATGTGGTGGAAGATTTTCAGCAAATAACAGCTTCAATTTTGGTTTATTCCTCACACAAAGCTATTGGATGGTTTAGAAGTCATCAACACCAACATCAGCAGCACAAAAAAAGAGGAGATGCACCCACGTGGATCTGGATGTTGTTTTCGTTGGACGTGTCTTTGAGATGATCAATAGATCAAACCATATCCAGAGCCATGTCACAAAATTGTGGCCGTGGTACTTTGTCTTTTCTGGAGCGCCAGCCTCCACCATGTATGCATCACCAATAGTTTCAACCTGACAAAACACGTACACACACACATCAGTGTGAGAAACAGCACTGTATTAATAGCATGCATTTTTATGGGAATTTCAGGATATTGCTAGAGATGCTTTAGAATGTTAATAATACATTCTTTGAGAGAGAAAAATAAAATATTTTGAGAAAAATGTTTAGAGAAAAAAATTATTTGTAGGACATAGGCTCAGGAAGGCATTAAGACACCTAAAAAAAGATTTCACCAAGTGAATTGTTTTTTTTCACAGTGCAGTTAAGCGTTTCTGTAGAGCCGAATTCACCTTAAACAGTGTTTCTCACTGAGTTTGTCGAAGAGTGTGTACATGGTGTTGAGCATGGAGTCCACCTGCATGGGTGTGATATGACTGCAGATACAAGTGAAGCCCACCACATCACTGAACAGGATGGTCACATCAGGAAACACCTGAAACAGATTAAGTGATTCACACAGAGATGCAGCAGACAGCTTAAGTGATTCAAACCAGCAGAATCATGCACCAAATGTTTTTGAGGGAGCACAAGTGGCATTCAAAATCCACTTGGCTCAAAATGTTCTACCCATTCCAAAAAGGTTACAGTCAGCTTGCTTGAAACATGGAAAAGAGGAATCTACTAAATACGCATCACAATTTTTATAAAAAAAATATTTTTAGATAACTATATATGATACTCTCAATTATTGCAATTTTCTGCTATTATAAAAAAAAAAAAAGTTTTTTCATAGCTAAAAATTATAATTACTGTATTGTTTTGCACACTTATTACACTTCTATGAAGACTCATACTGTTCAAGTTGTGAATGTTCTGACCTCATAGGTGTTCACAGGTGCCCTCCACATTAATTTTTTAAAAAGACTGATCACACCATTGTGTGAACATATCTACTACAGGACCACGGCTGCAGTCAGAATCATTAAGTAGAGATACAATTACTGAATCATCAGCAAATTTGATATTCCCTCACATTTACTCTGACAGTCATTAGTGTATAAAGAAAATAAAAGTGGGGACAGAACACATCCTTGTGGAAAGCCAGTAGAAGATACCAATTAGCTGGACAGCACACCATTGACACATACAATCTGGGATTCATTAGTTAAAAAATCAACCAGTCAAGTCAAGTCAAGTCATTTTTATTTGTATAGCGCCTTTCACAACACATCATTTCAAAGCAATACAGAAAATCATGCATAAATAGAAAATGAAACCGTTATATCTATAATGTCTTAGAGTGATCATTGTGTAGTTTGATTAAATATGATTGTAAATTGTGTATAAAAATAATTAAATAATAATTGTATTTAGAAACCAGGTGAGCAAGCCGAAGGCAACTGTGGCAAGGAACACAAAACTCCATAAGATGTTGGTTAATGGAGAAAAATAACTTTGGGAGAAACCAGACTCACTGTGGGGGCCAGTTCCCCTCTGGCTAACATCATGAATATAATGCCAATATTAGTTATTTGTGTGCAGTGCAAGTCATGGTTTAGCCAACACACTGTTTTAAAATCCAAATTAAAGTGATCAATGAGCTTTCTAGCTAAAATGTGGGGCTGAATACAATTAAAAGCAGAGGAGAAATCAATAAAAAGCAACCTTGCATGATTTTTGGTTCCCTCCAGGTGCCCCAGGACCAAGTTAAGCAGAGTGCAATTCCTCTACCGGTTCTGTGAGCAAACTGAAGAGGATCGAGTAGTCAAATGTTCTGCAAGTTGCTTTGGATAAAAGTGCTTGCCATACTAATAAACTGAGAAAGAGAAAATGTACAGTATTATTATCCTTTTGGGTGAGAGATTATGACTATAGCCCTAAGTTTGAAGCTTGCTGTTCAATTATGTCAGTTCAGAGGTGAAGGCTGAGTCATGACAGAGAAAAATTACTTATTCAGATAATGTTAATTATTTTTTTATTTTTTACCAGGACCGAGTGACAATCTCCAACGACAACAAAGACAAATACAAACACAGTGTCAAATATACATGTTCTTGGGACAGTCCACACAGAAGTGGGATCAGGTTTTTATTATGGGCGGTTGGCAGGGGTACACAAATCCTTTGCCCCATTTAGCTCCTGTCGTTTGGCTAAATTTGCCATGATGATGTCACCACCAGCACAGTCTGAGTGTGACACGAGTCTATAGAAACCAGCACTCACCCTGTAGTGCTCTCACATTCAAACCCTGATGACACACAGCTCAGCAAAGTCAGAGTACATCATCTTCCCCAGGACACACTCAGGTAAGCCAGAACTGCTCGCCTGGGTATGAGGAATTTAAATGCATGTGTGTGGATTGGTCATCTAATACACACACCATTAAATGCATGAGTAAATGCAGCATGTGTAATTGCACAGTGTGTTCAGTCACACACATCATTCAAATCTGAATTTTAATCATGACAAAAATCATTCCTGTTGCTTCTATTAGGATGGCAGAAATCCAAAAAGGAAATGATTGTAATGATTAACACACAATAGACATAAACTAACTCGATAGATTTAGTGGATTTTGAATCAATATAAGAATTAACCACAAACTGCTTTAATTATAGACATAACTCTGGTAATAAGATGTAATTTCATCAAAACAAACAAGGATACAAGAACTATAATTTTCAGTGAATTCGCCTACAGTATATAAAGTATTATTTAGTAACATATAGTAGTAGGGTGAATTCGAGTAAATTGGTCAAATATATTTTCCATATTATATTGTATTATATTATATTATATTATATTAAGGTGAATTCAACTAAATTGGGACACTTTTTCAAATTGAATGTCATAAAGTGAGCAAATTTAATTAATTTCACCTTACACTGTACCTTACACTTAATACTGTAAAGCTTACAGTAGTATAGTATAGTATAGTAAAGTATGGTATGGTATGGTATGGTATGGTATGGTATGGTATGGTATGGTATGGTGAATTCAATTAAATTGGGCCACCATTTCAAAGTGATATTAACATCATAAAATATTTACCTTATAGTGTATAGTATAGTATAGTACAGTGTAGTATAGTGCAGCATAGTGTGGTATAGTATAGTAGCATATAGCATAGTATTGTTTAGCATGGTATAGTAAAGTATAGTATAGTGTAGAATAGTATGGTAATGTTTTGTATGGTATAGTATTGTATGGTATAGTATTGTATATAGTATAGTATAGTACAGAATAGTATAGTATGGTATTGTATAGTATAGTATTGTTAAGCGTGGTATACTTAAGTTTAGAGTAGTATAGTATAGTAAAGTATAGTAGAGTATATAGTATAGTATAGTATAGTATTGTATAGTATAGCATAGTTTGGTGTAATATAGTAAAGTATAGTACAGTATATAGTATAGTATAGTATATTATAGCATAGTATAGTATAGTATAGTACAGTGTGGTGTGGTGTGGTATAGTATAGTACAGTATAGTATTGTTTAGCATGGTATAGTAAAGTGTAGTATAGTATTGTATAGTATAGTACATAATAGTATTGTATTGTATAATATTGCTAAGCATGGTATAGTAAAGTATAGTTTAGTGTAGTATAGTATAGTATAGTACATTATATAGTATAGAATAGTATAGTTGGGTATAGTGGTGAATAACTGGTACAGAACAAAATGTTGCACAAAGACAATGAGTGTAAATGTGATGTCAACTGGTTTGATGTTGTATGTGCAGACTAGAGAGGATGCAGACTGCATATGATAGTCTTACCAAACAGAGACAACAGCAGGCCATGAACCTGAGCAGAGAGGCAAAGGGAGGTAAGACAGACTTATACACACAAATATACACTAACACAGACTAGACACACAAATACTTTATATAAAGCCATATGGATTCAAAAACACACATTCCACTAGACCTGAAAAATAATATTTAACAGCAATGATGTATGCTAATGAAAACATCAACAGAAATATCATGCTGTCATCCAGGATTGGACTTCTGTCTGGTAGGGATTAATATCTGAGATGGGTCAGTTGATTGACAGTAGCAGAGATAGATCAAAGCAGTCGCTTGAACAGTTTAAGTGGAGAGAATTCTCTGCTTCCAATATTCCCAAAACTATCCCAACCCTTCAGAGGAAACATTGTCACAGTGAGCCACAGCAGCTCTGGCTCAGCTAAATCTGACTCTGGAGAGGGAATTTGATAAGAATATGATACATGGCAGCTTCTAACATGAGCACTGGGCCCTGGCACAAGGGTAGGAATGCCCTCAGTTAAAATGCCACTGGAGGGCGATTCTATTTCCCCAAAGAGTTCCATCATCCCGGAAGACTATTTATGATCACCATTTGCCACTGTTACCTACAGTACATTAGACAAAAAAATACTACACCAGCTCATGACATTACAGCCCTGGGAAATTACAATGCTTGGCAATAGCTGGATTAATTCTCATTAAAAAAAAAAAAAATTTTTAAGACTTTCAGAGCAAAATCCATGTGCACCACCTAAAAAACATTTTGATACTTAAGCCACACTTTAAGATGTATTAATGTTATTGCATTACATAACAAATAAATCAAAGTGTGTTGTGTGTCAGGGGGTCTGAACTTGGGGAAGAAGATCAGTGTTCCAAAGGATCTGATGATGGAGGAGTTAAATCTGAATGCTAACAGGGGATCTAGGATGTTCCAAGAACGTCAGAGAAGAGTGGAGAGATACACACTGGAGAACACAGTAGATGCACCCTCCATCATATATGTAAGAGTTCCCTAACCTTAACTGAGACAGAACAATCATCTTTCAAAATAAACCATAGCATTCAAAGACATTGAATAAATTGTTTAACCCTAAATCTCTTCACTTCTCCACAAGAACAACATAGAACAGAATCAAAACCAGAACCAAAACCACATGATTACAGACATACAGGAAGGGAAAGAAAACCTGTTGTATCCAGCAGCTGGTAAACACAGTCTTGTCACCACCCTGAAGAAGACTGTGGCAAAGAAGGGCAGCCCCAATGTCCTGGCACCAGGTATACAATCAGTGTATCAGGGTCAATGCAAGATACACCGATTAGCCACAACATTAAAACCACCTGCCTAATATTGTGTAGGTCTCCCTCATACCACCAAATCAGCACCAACCCGCATCTCAGAATAGCATTCTGAGATGATATTCTTCTCACCACAATTGTACAGAGTGGTTATCTGAGTTACCGTAGACTTTGTCAGTTCAAACCAGTCTGGCCATTCTCTGTTGACCTCTCTTATCAACAAGGCATTTCCGTCCACAGAACTGCCGCTCACTGGATGTTTTATGTTTTTGGCACCATTCTGAGTAAATTCAATAGACTGTTGTGCGTGAAAATCCCAGGAGATCAACAGTTACAGAAATACTCAACCCAGCCTATATGGCACCAACAATCATGCCACGCTCCAAATCACTGAGATCACATTTTTTCCCCATTCTGATGGTTGATGTGAACATTAACTGAAGCTCCTGACCCATATCTGCATGATTTTATGCACTGCACTGCTGCCACACGATTGGCTGATTAGATAATCGTATGGATGATTGTTGGTGCCAGATGGGCTGGTTTGAGTATTTCTGTAACTGCTGATCTCCTGGGATTTTCATGCACAACAGTCTCTAGAATTTACTCAGAATGGGGCCAAAAACAAAAAACATCCAGTGAGTGGCAGTTCTGTGGACAGAAACGCCTTGTTGATGAGAGAGGTCAACAGAGAATGGCCAGACTGGTTCGAACTATATAATCTCAGAATGCTATTCTGAGAGGCGGGTTGGCGCTGATTTGGCGGCACAAGGGAGACCTACACAATATTAGGCAGGTGGTTTTAATGTTCTGGCTGATCAGTGTATATTGCTTTTCAAAAGACATGATTAACACAGCATAATAGCACATGTATTATTAGTGGTTTTCACTTAGGCAAGCATCAATATTACTATTGCTCATTCTTAGTTTATGGATTTGAGCAAACCCCTAACCAAAGCCTTATCCCAACCAAACCCTAAATATTAAACTTCTGCATGTAACAGATCTTGCACTGTTTGTGCTATGGACATAATGAATAACAAATCATACAGCTTGTTGTGTAGAGGTGTGCAATTATATTTCTAAATGGTTGAAATTATGATTTTCACCTGGCAGATGATAAAACAGGCAAAATAATCCAATAGATCTACAATAAAGGAGGGACCCAAGCCATATCTTGAGACCAGAATATCACAGAGACTTGGGGGTGGGTTTCAGAATATCTTGAGAAAATGCAAAAGTCTAGTTTATATCTATAATCTTTCAACTTTGAATATCTATCTATAGCATCTAAATTTAATTGGTCTTATAGACATTAATCGGTTAAAACACCTGAACCAAAATCAGTCCAATCAGAAACTTAGGAGTTTCAAGAGAGTTTTTTCAAGAGAGTAGCTCAAAATAAATCCTTCCATAAAATTCTGCTTGCATATATTTTCAGACATCTGCAAGGGAAGCTTCACTCATCATCTATCTGATGTGCTGTTATCATTAGCTTGTTAGCTGAATCTGCTGAGTCTAATTTACTCTATACTTTCTATAACTCTCTAATGTTCTTGCTCTAGCTGTGGACCCCTTAATAAACATCCATCTCCTGTTTCCCTATCCTTATCTGCCTGTGGTCCCTGAAGGGACTATCTGAATATCTGAGAATGCGTTTGTGTGCTATGAGCTAAATACTGTTGCATGCATGAATGTGCATCTAGCAAAGTTCCCTCTATAATTGGTAACCTGTCCTGTTAGGTTACTCTGGGCCCCTAAGAGAGATCCCTCGAGAGAAGTTTAATTCCACAGTCATCCCAAAGTCGTATTGCTCACCATGGCAGGAAGCCCTAGGAGATAGCGAAGAGCTTCTATCCTCTCTCAATGCTCAGTTACCTCAACTGCCACAGAAACTCCCACTAGCTAACTACAGGTGCTTTAACAGGTAAGAGTCATGTGTACATTGTGACAGTGATATTACCAGGTGGGACATCAACATGTTTTGTTGGCCCATTTAACAACATTCCTGTCAAACAAACTTGCTTAGGTTTACAATGATGGTGTAAAGTCTGGCCCACATTGCAACTTATTCAGGCTATAAGTACAGGTTATTTCACAGACATACCTCAGAAAACAAAACAGAATTTAGAGTTCTGCTTTTAGATATCTAGTTAACTTAGTACGCTAAACAAATCTCTGGCTAGTTAATTTAATGCTAAGTGTCTCGAACAAAACTGAGTATCTCTCAAAGATCTGATGGAACTAACCTGGGAAACTTTGCCAAATCCAGTGATTAGTTCTTCTTCAAATGCACGCATTGATCAACTCCAGTACCTTAACACATGACTTCGCTTCCATGCGGTCAGAGACCCACGACTCACAGAAGATTTGTTGCGCCAGTCACTAAAACTGGAGCTGGTGATTTCAAGCAGCTTTTGTTAGTTTTGTGCACAATATGCATCCCAATGATCCATGGGGAGTGGATCAGATTACCTTAACTATTAACTTCCCCTAAAATAAGAAATACATTATTGATTAGAATGTTGTTTAAGCCCTAACCCCAGCCCTAAGCCTTACCCAAACCATAACCCCCTAAACCTAACCCTAACATCTGATCGGTTGACAGGAATGTTGTTCCAGGCCCAACAGGGATCCAGGAATGAGTCCTGTTCTGACTAACATCTTTAAAATGCAAAGTATCTACAGTATATGGGCAAGTGTACGCTATCGGACCGATAGACATTCTTGCTGACCTCATGGTTGGAAAACGACACAATTCCAATTCAACTAACAACTGAAGGAATTGGGGGATTGACTGTAAGTTGCTCACCTTGAAACACCCTAAACCTGACCCCAAAATCTGACTGGTTGATGGAAATGTAGTTCAAGAACCAAAACGGATCCAGAAACAAGTCCTGCTTGGATCTGTCCAACAACTTTAAGTATCTATATGGGCAAGTGTAAGCTATCACATGATCCCATGGCCATTTTTGCTAATCTCTTGGTTGGCAAACAAGTCAATACCAATTCAACTTACAACCGAAGGAATTGGGAGACTTGATGGAAAGTTGCTCTTCTTGAAAGTCCACAAATTTGTTTGGAATCATACAGGTAGAGTGCTAGAACTTAAGTCTCAAACGCATCGTCTTTGATGTATTAAGTTGGCAACAAGAAGTTCCAGACCACAATGGGTTACTTTTGTGAATAACTGCCTATTGTTACTGATGCACCCAGTCTACAGTGCTTTGTGTAGTGTGCACACCAACATGACAGAAACTGAGTTTTCATGTGTTTATAGGGCAACATGCCAAAAGGGTAAATGTTTATCAATAGATTTATTAGGATAATGCATCACAAAACATAAATAATGCAATACATTTGGAGACAGCCCATCTAGGGTTGGGAAATCTGAGCACCACTGAGCTTCCCCTGTAATAACATCTTTATTTGGTAGGGATTAAGACCATTCTCCATAGTACCAGCAAATGAATGCAGAACATGAAATGAGAAATGGCCTTGAGGTTCACCAAGAGGTTTTGGCACATTAACGTGATGCATGATGATTACGTGCCCTAAATAGACCCAACAAGACCAATCCAGACTATCAAATTATGAACTTCACTTATGAGCCCCTGGGAGAGCCGCTATGTTTCCACTGCATCTTCCCATTTGAAATGAGATCCCATCTCTGGGACTGGGTGTCTGCAGAGGAGCAAATGACTAAGGAACTATTTAAATGCATTGGGGGAGAGAAGAACCGCTTGCTCCAACCTTCACGACTTTCAGAACCTTAAGATATATTGCGCACACAGAAGATCAAGTTTCTCAGATTCAAACTCAAATTGCGTCACTGTGTCAGATAAGGGGGAAGCAATATTTGGGCACGAGAGATGTGGGTCCTTAAAGACAAGGGTATACGTTTTTCCACATGCCGTTATGTGTTGCACACGGTCGAATGCTTTAGCCTTTCAAAGTATACTCTACTGAACACAAGCCCATACACATGGGTTCGACAAATGCACACAACTGCTGATTTGTGATACAGCCAACAGCAGGTGCATGCACTGATGATGCACAAGGATGCGGACATACAGTGCGGACAGCCCCACATTCTGTGCTGATGATGAAATTTGCTTATTGCTCACTGTGTGCGAGATGTAAAACAGAACATGCAGAAAACCGAAGTATTCTTTGGCCTTTAAGGCAAGGTGTACTTAGTTTTTCATGGTGCCATTCCGTTTTGTGCACAGTCAAGCGCTCAGCTCAGTAAACGTCCAAGTATACTCTTTAGATGCGAGCCCATACGAAGGTGTTCGATGTCTGCTCATTTCAAATAATTCGTGATACTCATTTAACACAGTCAACGGCAGGCACATGCCCTGATGACCCTTAAAGATGTGGACTATCCACGTGTCTAGAATGTGTCATGCGCACACTGTGTGCAAGATGTACCCAAGTAGGTATAGCTGCAGTTCGGAGATCTCCAAATGGGTGGTGCAATTTCCAAAAGAGGGTGGGGTTTCTCCTTAAAGGGGCGGAGTTAGCTCAAAAGGGGGTTGTGCAAACTCCAAAAGTGGGTGTCACTTCCACACGCAGTTAGGGTTAGTTTTATTGCCAAAAGTTTTATTGCCAATTATAAACTAACCAACCATATTTTTTACATTTTCGGAAAATGTGAGTGGTGCTTGCCTGTGCAAAATTAATCTCCAGGCTGCTCGATTGTAGATAGTTGCCAGAGCATTGCTATGCATTTTTAACGTGTTCTGAATATTTTTAGTGCATTGCTAAGCTATTGCTATGGTTTACATATGATTCAGCACATCACAGCCTTCTTTGCTTTTTCTTGAAGAGCTGCAGTGCCATTTGGCGGTCGTACATGCAGTCAGAGGGTGATTCCTGTTATTGGATATGAACAACTGGAGAATCAAAATCTTCCTGGCATGACCCTGGCCATGATGTCCAAACGACCCAACTTCAACAGAGCCCCACGGGGATGGGGCGTCAGATACTCACCTGAGTCAAATGACCTGTAATTGACCTGCAATATTAGAGGAAAAGAAAGACTGTCACACCGTAAAGACCTGCGCTTTGCACTTTTGGACTGTCATGATATGTTCCCGACAGGTGAAAGAGGGCCATAGGAGGCCACTCTCAAGGAGAGCAGGTGGAAGTTTAGATTTTACGTCATTTGAAAATTAAAATTAAACATGACAAAACTGATCAGGATGAAGAGACAGGAAAGGACAGATAATTTCAGGGCAGAATAAAAGGAGGTCAGTTGCTCTCCTAGAAAAAATAGCAAGTCAATTTGACAAAACTATTAACAGATTTAAATAATAAGTCTAAAGCTTATTCATAACTAATTATACATACATTTGCTGTATAATTGTAACATCCATACAGTGTCCAAATACTTTTTGGGGTCTGTATATCATGAAAACAGAGCACAAAGCACATTAATGTACAGTAGATGACAGTTGGGTTTTAATGTTCATGAAAGATAACAGTAACAGTGCACTCTTTAAGTAAATAGTCCTTGTTGTTTCAGTTTTCCTTGTTTCTTTTTGTTACAGCAGTATATTACACAGTTATTACATAGTTACACAAATATCCGATATGAAAAATGCTCTTTAAATAAACTTGCAACCTTTAAACAAACAACTTTTCAATTCTGAACTTCTCTAGAAGACAGAAATGTTTGTGTGTGTGTGTGTGTGTGTGTGTGTGTGTGTGTGTGTATGAGAATAATGGAGCATTATTTGATCAAGACCAATCAGTGTGTTTCTGAATGACATAATACACAAAACTGCCACAATTTCCTGCTTATATGCATGACAAGGCAGATATACACTATGTGGACACTTATGTCTAGAGTATGGGTATATTCTAATAAAAACTGCATGTTAATTTGTCATCAAGTCGTTAAATAAGATAAGAGCAAATAAATACGTCTCCTGTAGTGTCTCTATATAAGCAGAGTGGCTGAAACATGTTTGTGACATTCAACACGATCGCAATCCACTTGGCATTGCGCTCAAAGCAACACTGGCATTTCCAATCAAGTGTGCACCTAACAGGCCGGGCGACCTATTTACCAGCCAATCGCTATGTATGATGCCATAGATCAGACTCCACCCCCTGATGACATCACAATCACAGATCATTACTCATCAGTAGCAAATAAAGCTTAGTATGACCCCTCACACACTACAGCTGATTGGCTAATCGAGTCCAAATGGAAGGAATCAATCAATCAGCGTGGCAAATAGCAGCATGCGCGCCTATGCACTGAGGATCCTGGGAAGGTTAATGGATGAGGCCTGGAGGACTCAAACCCATTGGAGGAGGGGGAAGATTACCCATGGGGTGGAACATTGGAGGTCCAAAACCTGAAATCACAACCGTAACAGTTTTAAATCAGCTGAAACACTACTATCCTGCAGAGTCAGACTGCAGCTTATTCTGGCCAAGAACCGCCCACTTAGACAAAATAAATGAAAATGATTGTTTGACAGACATATAAAGAGGCCAACCACAGCTTGTTTTGTTTTTATGTGCTGTTCAGGGGCAGGTAAATCCGAAATCGATGATACCGCACAATAATAGGCTGCGGAAAAACATTCTAAAGATGCAATTCAATAAGATTATATCTGACGAAACTGCATATGAATGCTCACAAAGTGTTCCTGACTGTCGCCAATGGTGACTAGATTTTAAATTATTGTTGCAATTTTATATTTGATTGCTTTTGCAACCACCAGAAAACACTTGTATAGATCTTAGGTATGGGAATTGTATGGAATTTAATGATTCTGGTTATGATTCGTCTTAACAGCTCAATTAATGATTCTTTTAATACTTTTAAAAAAGAAATAATTGGAAATAAGAAATGCAACTCTTATTGGATTTACTGCCCACAGCAGCCTGTTACCAAATGATGAGATGATTTCATATTTTAACAGAAAAGATTCTTGCGAAAGGTGTTTACACAGACATTGAATAAAATATTACCAATTGCAACCAAATTCTTTTTTTTTTTTTCTCTCCCTCCCCTTTTGTCCCCAATTTGGAATGCCCAATTCCCAATGCGTTCTAAGTCCTCATGGTGGCGTAGTGACTCGCCTCAATCCGGGTGGTGGAGGACGAATCTCAGTTGCCTCCGCGACTGAGAACATCAATCCGCGCATCTTATCATGTGGCTCTCGGTGGGGCCCTTGAGCAAGGCCCTTGACCCTATCTGCTCCAGGGATGCTGTATCATGGCTGACCCTGCACTCTGACCCCAGCTTAGCTGGGATATGTGAAAAAAAAGAATTTCACTGTATATGTGTGATAAAATTATTAATTATTTTAATTAACCGGCAAAGTATAAAAATCTTGTTTTAGCGCAGCAGTTGATTGACAGGTAGAATTTGCGCTTGGGGAGTCAAAAAATCTATCGTATAAGCCTATCCACTGTCATGTATATGTTATTATAATGGATGCCATGACCCCTGAATGTAGTACTTATAAAATGAAAACAATTATGATGGACAAAAATAGACCATAAATGACATTTTACAGCTCAGCCCACCAGAGTGAAGGATACAGATTTTTTCTAGCGCAACCTCTGGACTGACACAGGCAGCTCTCACTCGCTTCATCACTGTTCTTTGAGTCTCCCTCTCAATCTGTTGCAATCAGGTTATTTACATGGACACCAGAAAGCTGTTTATTGCGAGAAAGCTATACTTAAGACTTGAGATCATAACCATACTCTTTACCTCCATCAGGGCCGGCCCGTGGGTTTGTGGGGCCCTAGGTGAAATCATGAAAATGGGCCCCCTGGTGTGAAAATTGTCACAGCTTTAAAACATCCATAGAGCCACTGCAAACGTGATGAGCAGATTTTTTTTTAATAGAAAGCACTAAAAAAGAAGCACTATACTATATAGCTCGGAATATGACAAATAACGTGTCCAAAAGCTTTTTTTCCCAACACGAACATGTTGGGTTATCAGGCATGGATAAGGGAATATGTGTATTTTAGGTGCTGTGACAAGTCACCATTTTATCTCCTTATTTTGATCACCTTTCAACCTTTTACTATAAGTACAAATAAACCAATGTCTCAATTAATATGAGGTCATGGAAACTGCGAGTATGAAAATTACTGGGTAATATTTTACAACAAGGTTTGCATTAGGTATCATTAACAATGTATAATACAATTTTCTTAGCATTTGTTCATCTTGGCTAAAGTCAATTAATAAAAATACAATTGTTTAAGGTTTGTTCATGTAAGTTCATATTGTATTTACCAACCTTTTTTAATGTTAAAAATGGACTAGTATTTGTAGAATGAACTAAGATTAAGTACTGGTCATTGTTAGTTCATGTTGTGGGTCCACATCCCTGCTAAACACCTTGTGACAATACAGCCATAAAGGGTGAAACATAGCTACTCAATGTAAGTACATGAACGTATGTGCGAGTGCTTGACCACCGCATAGCCAATGTGCGGTCCGGTTGAACATGCTTAACATGCGTTCTTGTGTTACCATTGCGAGAACAAACCTTAGTACTCAAGAGGGCGATAGTTACCTTCAAATGTCTGTGCCATTAAACTGGATGTGTTATTACTCAGGTTAGTGGCTATAAATATACTGACTTTAAATTACTTGCTCAGCAATATTCTCTTCAAACTGTTGCTCTGCCATGATAGTAGTTGAGTTGAAAGAGAAAACATTGTAGAAGCGGACAGTTCCCACCCTACCACCCCTTACCCTAATTCTGGTGATGACATGACAATAATAGTTTAGTATAAGGAGAGTGCATGTGCCTGTTGTTATTGTAAATGGATGAACACACTCACACATGCATGGTGGACACACAACTTTCTCGGCGGAATGGGTGGAGCTTAAGTTAAAAAATTAGGCTTTACTGTCAGCCGCATTAAAATTTTATTTCGTCAGGATTTGTACAACTTTTCTAAATTTGGCTAATTCGTATGATATCGTGCGACTGCACTCGTTTGAATTCTTACGACTTTCACTACAGCCAATGACGTCGCTGGACATCGTTTCCATCTAATACAGGACAATTACTCACTTCTGTCACACACAACAGCTTCCTATCATGTTTACACACTCTACTGATTGGTTAAGTTTAGATAAGGTGTTTGGGTAAGGGCATAATATTAATAAGTATGTCCTTAACCCTCGTGCGTGAAACACTTACTTCCGCATTACACATCCGGGAATTTGCAAGTGATGAAGTCGTACGAGTTTATGCGAACAACATCGTGCGAGACCATACGAAGTAGCCAATTCATAAATTATGTACGAATTTTCATGAGATCAGGTTGGCTCGTCCGAGCTCAATAAGGAAAACCGCTAAGCGGGCAAGGGATGAGAGTTCGTAAGATGGGTGTGTGCGTTTTCAAGCCCAGACAAGTGATTCTCCTGACATGCGGGCACAGATCCGAGGAATCCTCCTCCAACAGACAGGTGCAACACTGGCGAGGGCGACGGCGATTGAAGGTGAGTAACACGCAATACATCCACACTGACAAATAACAGAAACACTGTTAACACGCACACGACAGATTACACTAACAGACACAATGATCCAACATCGGACATGGCACACGAGGGGAAATAAATAGGAGAAACAAACAAGAGTCAGCTGCTGCTCACAGCTGAAGGTTGTAACAAATCAGCGTTCCCATGGAAACAATCAGGGTTCCCTTGGAAATGCTGATTCAGCATGCCATCGGCAGCTGAAAACCATAAGGGCAAAACGTAAATACGTTCTGACAAACACAGACAGGGAATCGATGATGCCATGGCCTTTGTCAGACAAAATCCAACCAAACAGGTAGACAAGACCACAACGTCATCGGAGAACGCACGGCAGTAAACACGCATACTGCAGTAACCCACCACCGGACCCATGCGCCCACACAAAACACGGACACGAAACACAAGACAGATGGTGGGCGATGATGTCATGGCCCTCGTAAGACAAAGGAACAATGACATCACCGGAGAGTGCACGGCGGTACACGCGCACGGCGGTCCCAAACAACCGGACCCATGCACTCACACAAAGGGGGCACACAAAACACTGAGGCAGGCCGATACTGTCCCCTAGGGCAAAACCCAACCCAGAACAGGTAACTGGACCGTGACAGAATAATGCAAAGAAAACAAGTTCATATTCATTTTTAAGCAACTCAATACTAGTGTTTTAACTTAGGAAGAGTTCAGAAATCAATATTCAGTGGAATAACGCTGATTTTCAATCACAGCTTTCATGCGCCTTTGCATGCTCTCTACCAGTCTTTCACATTGCTGTCGGGTGACTTTATGCCACTCCTGGTGCATAAATTCAAGCAGGAATTCAACAGACACTGGAATGGAATGTAGAGATGCTTATTTAAGAAACATTTGGAATGGTCTCTTCATTTTTTTCCAGAGCTGTATGTATATATACGGAAAGATCTGAACCCCTCTCCAGTCCCGTTACCAAAATTAATTTGTGGTCATTTTGATTTGATTTTAGTTCGTTTTGGAGGCATTTTAGTTTAGTTTTAGTACATTAGTTTTTATTTTTAACTTGCGTAAGGACTTTGCATGAATGTGCTAGCAATAAGTGCATCTGAGATTATTTGAGAGTCTGTGGTGTATCTGCTTCCAAAATGCTGCATAAATTCAAGCTCTTGTTAAATTGCCCTCTCAACAAGTTCTACCATGTCATTCGCCTGATTAGAGGAGCTAAAGATATTTTAAGCAATCACAGTATTGACATCTAGCAGAGGAGAGCAGTGCTTTTGAATACTGGACGTCTTTGTGGCTAAAAATCAAACACACTTAAAAATGCATGCATTTTAAGCCATAGCTACTACTGCTAAAATGCATGTTTTTAGGATGCAAGGCAACGTTGATCCATTACACTCCTTACAACCTAATTATGATGCCATAACATTTGACAAATGATTATTTGACTCTGTTTAAACAGAACGGCATTTGCTGACTTTTTAGTGACACAGATGCACTCTGAAGTAGACAATGTAACAGGTGAAGTCATAAATAACAGAGGTGTGATATAAAAGTCTTGTTTATATGGACCGGGCATACATTCTTAACCTTGCCATTTTTATTGCCAAACACTGAAAACTGTGCAGTCATAAATAAGAGATGCATTGTTGCACATCTCAAATGAAAAAAAAAAAAAAAAGATAAAGAACAAGACACAAGGAGGTTCCGATAACAAATGATCTCAAACCAAACTAATGACAGCATACTGCATCACAATGAGACAATTTGTCCTGGGCCCGGGGGGGGTTTGGGTGGCATGAGGCACCCCCCGCCCCTCAACAACTTTGGGGGTGTGT